>NC_083488.1:33555361-33858782 GCF_905332965.1 Bombus pascuorum | reverse complement strand
CCCCCAACCACCTATCGTCGCCGCTACGAACGCGAGTCGAAATCGCGTCGCGAGATCTTCCGAATCCGACAATTTCTCCGTCTTTGAGTAGCGATCGCGTGTACTACTCTCTCGCGTTCACCGTCAACGACGATCCAGTTCAACGGTCGACCGATCGAAACGCTTTCCACGGATTACGAAGAACGAGACATCGAAAGCATCGTTCTCAATTTTTCTTTTTCTTTCTTTATTTACGCTCGTTCGAACGTCCAAGCGAAGCTTACACCCTTCTATATCGAATGTAAATCTATTTGAACATTAAAATTGTATTTCTACGCGCGACTGATCTCCGTCATTGCGACGACGCTCGCAGCTATACATTCTACTTTATCTCTTTCGTTTAACCAAATTTCCGCACACACGCGGATACCGACACCCCTCGATACAGGCATCGGTTTCTCTTCAAAAGCGTTTTCTCTGCTTTTCGCCGATCTTTATCCACGATTTGCTCGTCGTTGGACTCTGATTACTTTTTGCCTGGCCACTGTCCTCCTCCCTTTCTTCCGTTTTCAGCGCTAGCTGCCAAGAAAAGAAGCTACGGACGAGAGGAAGCTTTCGTCTTTCCGATCGGATCGTTGCACAGGTACAGACGGTCTGGTCCGCTGACAAAAATCGGTCGACCGATCACGAACGCCTCGTTGTTCGTCGTCGACGTTAAATCGCTTCGATCGCCACTCTGACCATGGCTGACGATGAATTATGGTTGCGTTGCGGTCCATATATCCAAATACGTATATCTGTCGCAATGGTTTAGATAAGAACGTAGAAGGTTTCGAAGCGAAGAGGGTTACGCGACGAGTTACGAGATCGAGCGGATACAAAAAACTAAGTGGACGCGCGCTACGGTTTAATCGTTCGGTTTGTTCGCGACGGTGGAAACCCCGGTCGCAAGAGAATCGTTGTTCGAAAAGAAACGAATACGTGCATTAAGGAAATAGCGCGAGAGCGAGACGCGGGGGTGAGAGGGAAAATAATTCGATTTTTCGATTCGGCTGAATACCGCGATGATTGCCATTGCCAACGAAATGGAATTTAATCGAGCGACGAGCCACGAAAGATTTCTAGCGATTCGTCGAATTGATATTCCCGGTGGTTGTTCCGGAGACATGGCACGATAATGGCGTATTGTTTTACTAATTCTATCCGGAGGAGAGTAGACGTCTTAAACTGGCCACCGAAACCTACGATTTACCCGACGTCGTATCCCTCGAACGATAGCACGATGCAACGACGAAACGACGAGATCCAAGGATATTTTCTTGCGCGAAATAAATCGTGGGGAAGGTTTCGAACGAGGAACCCCTAGAAACGTACGCGATATATTCCGAAGAGAAAATTACGCGGACAACGATCGGGGCAGGACGTTCGATTCCAAATTTTATACGAGTTTCGCTTCGTTTCGTCTCGCATCGATGAACGTCCGTATAAAGTGTATTCGATAGAATAGGGTCGACCGCGGTCACCGAGCTTGGAATTAAAATCGGTGACTACCCTCAGTTGGTTCCGGTGGCGCGGTGCCGGTGCCGATGCCAGTGGATAACCGCAGGTTGCCACTGTTCGTAGCTGACCGCGATTTCTTTTCCCCCTCTGTCTTTCGTTCTTCGATTCCACAAGACCCTCTTTCGTCGAATTTAAATTTTCCCGAATTTCGTTTAAAACGTTTATGATGCGTGTCCGAGGGTCGGTCGCTCGATCCCACGAGAGAACGAGAGGTGTCTCAGCCCCAAGTTTGCGCAGCCGGACAACGAGTTCCAGCGCAAGACCGACGAGCCGATGACCAGGCCGACTAGACACTCGATCGACCTTCCCATATCCGACCGCGTGCCTAATAAATTTATTTCCGATGCGAATAAAATTCCTTCCCTAGTACGAACGAACGTCGCGTGACAGAGAACGCCTCCTTCCAACCGTTCTCTCCTTTCTTTGCTTTTCTCTCGTACTCGAATCGAAGGTGGAACGCGCGCCGAACCAAATTCCTCGTTTACCCGAGAGATATCGTTATCGCTAAAAAGAAGCCAGCAGACGTATCTACGGCTTAAAGAACCCACGAGAGAACGTTTGCACGAAGGAAAGCGCGGACGATCGTATCCGCTTTTGTCGTCGATATAGCGCGATTGGGAATTCCTACTGCGTAATCGAAATCGATTAATACTCGTTACATAAGCTGCGACGCAAAGGGAAGTGATGCGGAAAGCCATCACTATCGAATACGCAGAAGCGCGTATGCCGACGCTTATGGTGTAAATATCGGTAAGTAGGTTATGCTACGAGCACGATACTCGGTGTACCGATTTACGACAGCGATGATTCTTTCGAACGTATCGTGAATCGCGTAACAGGTGAAAAGGAACGGGAGATACGCGGCGAGAAGGAGAAGATTTCCCACGAAGGAAAGACGATCGATCGAGCGATCGAAGAAAAAGCGATGCGTGGTTAATCGATCGAACGACAGCACCTTTTGTGCCGTAGAAATCGTAGCACGGGCCGTGCGACCACAAAGCTCACAGATAGCTGGATCGCGTCCAGCAGGGATCCGCAGGTAATAGTATATATAATGGGCAGTTAGCACCCTACTGTGGTCTGTAGTGGGTGTGTTGTGACACCGAGACCGGAACAAACAAACATCGTGTCCATTTTAGAAGGGTCCAGGACAAACTGGCGTTGACCAGCGGCGAGACAACCGCAAGTTTGCGGGTCGCGCGAGCCTCTTCGAAACATCCCCCGCCTATCCTAGTTGCGTTTCGTTCTCGAAAACTCGGGCCGTCGTCGTGCCGGTGTTGCTGGCCGAATGCTGTACGTATAGAGAACGAGTGAGAGAAAGAGAGATGGGGCGAGGGGGAGGGAGAGGGCGAGAGTAAAACGAATCCGAGGGCGCTACCCTCGAGAACTCGACCACGACGCTAAATAGGAGAACGATACACTCCCACGATCGACTCGATTCCATTTTTCTCCTCCTTTACCGCACTCCGCTCGACTTTCTTCCGCGACATTACCTCTGACTCGTCCGTTATGTTACCTCTTAACGGATCCAGAGTAAGCGTAAATTCAAAGTCGTCCATCTTTCCAATCGGGAATCGCGATTTTCGAGCTTTGCCGTTACTTTTATGCCGTTTAAATCGTCTCGCCGGTTCTTCTCCCGTCTCCGAGATAACGAAACGCGCTGAAATTCTCTGGACGAGTTTCGGGCTTTGACCGGGCCAACTCCAAGCTCCGAAACTATCTTGACGCAATAGTAAGTTTAACAGCTGCGCCGGCCAGGACGAGCGTACGTACGTACGTACGTACGTATGGGTTTGCCAACGCTTTTCTCGAACCAGTCGCGATCGAATCGCGTGGTTGCGTCGCTGCGTGTTCTCAGCCGGAAATCGAATCTGGATGGGAATACGAGTTTCGCTCGGGGAACTAGCCACGAAATCAAGTTTGTTCGTAGCGCGCATAATCCCACGAAACGCGAAACGTCGGCAAACGAGTTGCCGCGTCCGGGACATCCCGACTCGAAGGCTAGAAGAACTCGTTCTCGTCTAGTCTTTCGACCGTCGTTGACAAAAAGTTTGATATTCCAGTTTGTGCCAGTCTCGTTTCGTTGCCCCCGATGCGATGGAACGAGTTGTTTCGAGTACATGCGCGCGCGCGCGATCGCTTTCCCTTTCGAGATTCAGGCAGCGCTAGACGAATCGCGAGCACAGCGGAAGGTAAACTAACAGGAGGAAGTAATCGAACACCTTGCGGTGACGATAGCGGTGGCAGTGGCGGTGGCGATGCGTAGGAGGACAAGCTCGTGGTTAAGAGCGAACTAGTAGCCGGCTGTAGGCGACGCGCACTTGGAGCACCGAAACCCTGGCGGTGTCGATGGGTCCGAGTGCCACTTTACGAACCGGCATGTGTTCCTGTCTCGGGTTTCGTATTCCATCCCTCTCTTTTCCCTTTTCGGGGAAGTCGATACGCTTTTTGCTCCAATTTCGAATCGAATCCACCGTGAGCGGCTCGAATTAAAAACTCGCGATTTCATCCTTTGAACGTATTTTAATCACATTCGCAAAAACCTGAAAGCATAGATGGATCGTTATTTCGACCAGCCGACGCGACAGCGAAAGGCCGTCCGAAACCGAACAAATCGACGGCTGTGTGTTGCGCGCGAAGAATATTTACAAGCGTTGAAAGACGCGGTCTCACGGGTATTTCGGTTCTCCCCTCTTTCGCAGTCGTCTCGAATTCGGAAGAACGAGAATATAAATCATGAGACTGCGTTAAACGAGTAGCCGGTGGACTGCGAGTCGGCTACGCAGATGGGAAACCTACGAATTATAAACAAATGTTTCACGATTTCACCAGCAAGAACGTCGAAGAAGATCTCGCAGATTACCGTTCGCTCGGTCGCAAAACTATCGAAGAAACGACGACTATGTTCCGAATCGTACTATAACTTACGATCAACGTGGCAATTATTTAACTCCTGACCGGGCGTATAATTATAATTTAACTTTCCTCGTCCATCTTTTTCCATACACGCATATTCGCATTTCCTCGTTCTCTTACATATCTGCATCTTTTCTCTATTTTTTTCTCTTACGTCCGTCGTTCGTTTTCGCAACTTTTTTTACTCTTTGTGTCATAGAGCATGGTATCGATGATTAGCTAAATAAATAAACGAACGAATAAAACAGACATCGAAGAGTAGAAGGAGGCAAAGGCTCGATTTGCTACGTTAGCTTCCAGGCGCGCACATATACGTACGCCGTAATAAATAATCATAAGCATAAACACAGAGAATAGGCTAGAGCGAAAGAAGGAACGGTCTCACCCCCGTGGAAGCTTCCTCCGATTTAGAGTTTATACTTTAGAGGGACGGAGGAGTCTATGGTCACGCAGCTGTCCCATGCCCAGATGTCCGGTTTTCGGCCACGGGACGACGACTCACTGTGAGAAAACCAATCCTTAGGGTCCCTTCTTTCCTTGCCTTTCTCCTCTTTGTCTTCCTTCCTTTTGGCTCGTCCCGTCTTCCTCGTCGAATCCCCAATGCACATTAATTACCTCGCTCCAAGACTATCCTTTTGGATTATCCGAAATTTAATACACACGTCCGTACACCCGGTTACGTTCGTTCGCACACTATTGTATGTACGTACGTATATGTATATCGTAATTGCAAAGAACGTCGCGTCCTTTTCATCTTCCTTTTCAATGTTCCTCCTTCGTTCGATCTCGTTTCACGGCGATTCGTAATCTCATGGAGAATTTATTAGGCGATCGATCGTTGGCCGATGACGAGCATCTCGATGAAGGAAATAATCGTAATCGTAGGAAATGCTCGTTAGCTCGCGCGGCTATGCTAATTGAGTAAATGCGATCAAAGAGAATTCGTTGCGAGCAACATGGCCATTACCTCGTCTATCTTCCGTTTCCTTTATTTATTTCCAACTGCATATCGAACGCATTGGCGAAAGGTTTTTCGCTGGTAAACCACAGGCGACAAACTCGGTCCATCCAACCGATTTCCATGGTATTTTCAGTCATCTTAACTTGAGCGAAGGAGAAGGGGCGCCCTTACGTTCCTTGCTTTCTAATTATTATCCATCTACGATCGGACTGTAGTCTTAAAGACGGTAAAGCCGGATTACCGGTTTACGAGCGTGTGCGATATCGATTTTTATCGATGTCGTAATTTACTTTCTTATCTCGTCAGAGCCGTTCCACGACGAACGCCACCGAACAGGGAGCGTCGATAAAATCCCGGCTAGCGAGATACGAAACGCGTATGTAAAGTAGAAACCAAACTACCAATCGGCTAGAAGATTATCTTTCTCTTAGCAAATGAGCGCGATATACGTGTAGTATTCAGTTTGGAAGATTTTGGATTTTCGATAAAAATTCGACGTTCCCGTCGACTTATCCGCTTCACGACTTTTTTCTTTAACCCCTTAAGTTTTACGAACGAGGCCATCCCGTCTCAAGTGCACCGTCCCATTTCCATTAATCGCTTATCGCTTATTCTCCAATGTCTATCTCTCCCGTTCTTCGCGTTATGAAATCTAAAATCAAGAAGGTTTCTACAAGATACTTATTTTTGTTTATTTATTTTATCGTGATCAGAGCTCGTAACATTCGTATTTTATCCGTTATTTATTATCACGAAATTAGTCCAACTAGAACGAGCCCAACTACGAAGCGTAAGACGTTTCGATTCGGTTTCGTGTCGGTCGGCGAACGAGTATTCAAATAAATTCCGATGTCTTCTTTGCCAGTACCAAACGTAATTTTCCTTATTTTCTTACGAAACAGTTGGCAATAACGAATGGGAATGGACGTTTAATAAATACGTCTATCCTTTCGTCGTGTTCCTGGAAAGAAGAAACGGTAGTTTCGTAGTCGGATTTCGTGTAAAACCGTAAAACCTTGTTCCTTGGCGTTGCGTCGATAGCCGAACCCTCGGTGACTCGGAAAGCAAGACGTTCTCGCCATAGTCGACTATTAATTACGGTCCGTAACTCGGCGTAATTAGCCGACGCGTAATCAGATCAGCAAACGGAATTGATGCACGTCTAGTTACGCCTAACGATCCCCTTGGCAACAATACATTAAGATGTCACGAAACTGCTCTCGTATCTTTGCTCGTTTCCCGTGCCACGTTCCCGAGAAACGCAACTCTCGAATCGATAGCCTGTCGAATCGTCACCTGGTACGCCGTTCTCGTTTTTACCGCGTTTCTCGGGTTATGGTTGCAAAGTAACGAAGGAACGCCGAGGAAAGATGAGGCGAGAGGAAGAAACGAAGCGAATGCACCTGAAGCGAAAATTCGGCCGTGCCGATCTCCAGTGCAGCGAACGTTCCGAGTAGCACCGTGAATTGGCAATCCGAAGGGCACTTATCCGCCCGGGCCAATTCTCGCGCTGATTAGTAATATTGTGGCCTGATGAACCGAGGGCTCGAGTCGTCGTCGGTCGAGTAGGAGATGAGTCCGTAACCTCGTTACCAACCCGCGGGCGATGCGACTACCCTAACTATAACGCGAGGATACGCTCTTCCTCCTCTCTGCCACTCTGTCGACGCCGAATAGCGTAAGACGAAGACTCGAGAACCGAAGGAGCAACGAACTAGATAGAGACGAAAGGAGAAAGAGAGAAGGAAAGGACGGCCAGCCGTCCGAGTGGATAAATGGATGGACGAATGGATGGATGAACGACTGGACGGACAATGGACAAATAGAGACGAGAGTACGAGAGAGGAAAAAAAAAATGGGCAGAAGAACGCTTCGAGGAAATGGGTATATACCGTTCGATGAATAATTAGTCGAAAGTACGCGGTCGTTTAGGACTTTCGCGAACGATTTTTGGTAAACGTCGGTCGATTTTAACCTACTCTGTAAGTATAAACGTGGGAAGGACGCGTAAGTATTACGCGTTGGCAATGGCAGAACGACCGGTTGCACCCTAGCTGCAGGGTATCGCGTCGGTGCGGTATGGCGTGACAGGATACGTTAGAAAGGGGTAGCGAACGGTAGCGGTGGGCGGTGCGTGATTTCGAGGCGAAAGGTTACGATGAAAATCTTCACGATCGGTGAATCGGAAAATAATAACCGGTGGCGGTCTATTGAATGAGCGAGAAGCGGAAGCCGATACAAGGGTTGCGATTGCGGTACGCCACCGCACGCTACCATGCCGCTCTGTCGCGCACCATGCCACTACTGCACCATCGGTTACAAAAGAGGTAGAAATCGACGGGAGTAACCGTGGGGTGAGTCGCGACAATGCTCTAATCAAATGTCACGAATCAGCGCCATTATGCGCATCTGCGGTATGAATTCGTAAATACGCCTGGAGGCGCTCGCCTTTGCTCCCCGATGAATATCCATCGAAAGTGAGAGGTTTCCGAGCGGTCGCGGTCGCCGAGAACCATTTCGGTTTCGCCGGTGTTAGCCTCGTTCGAAACCTAACGCCTACAGCCTCGGACGGATATCAACGAACGCGTGATCGCGATACGCCGCGTAACCGACTTTTCCTCGTTCCTCGTTCTACCATCTTTCTCAACGTCCTTACGAAACAATTATCTCGAGCTCGATGAAACGCGGTATTCGTTCGCATTATCGTTCGTGTTCGACGAACGCCACAGATTCGAGAGAAACGAGGAGCGCGATTATAATACGGTGGTTTTCCAAGTATGGCGACGTCGTTCCTTAGCGATTACAGCGAAGAATCGATAGAATCTCGTCGATCGTCCGACATCGGAGTTTATCGGCGTTTTTCGACGCGAGCGCGTAAATCCCGACGACAAAAGCTGCGAAGCCACCGCGTTCCGGGTACAACGGAATCAAAAAGAAAAAAAGAACGTCCGAAAATACGGTCCTGAAACTTTTCGTCCTCGCAGAGACCAGTGGACTGTAAATAAAATAATACCGCGTTCTAATCCGAAAACTGAAAATCCTATTCGCCAGCGAAACCGAGTTTTAGACGGCAAACGGCCGCCTTCTCCCTTTTTCCTAGAGAGCTTGGCAAAAAAATTCGCAGGGATTAAGAGCCGGTGAGCGACGCTAGGTAGTAGCTTCTAAACGGAACGTGCCGGCTTCGTTCGGCTTCCGCTCTACTTTCCTTCTCTCGTATTTCTCTTTACTTCGATCGGGTCTATCGATCGTCGCATTAGAAATTTACGCGATCGCCGAACGTGCTTCGAGTACGATCTTTGCCGATAAACTGTTGGCGCGATTGCAGCGTTATTTTCGTCGACGATAGTGTACGAGGATGTCGACAATGGGTATTAACCGTCGACGAAAGGCAAGCATCGTACATACTTGGAAGAAACACGGTTGACACGATCGCGTACGCGTGCGGAAAAACGCGCAGAAAATATGTAGATCGCAGGCTACGTAAATAAGCTTAATGCGCACAGAAACTAAAAGTGTTGTTTCCGATTTTTCGTTCCACTCTTCTAACCTATCGGTAGACCTTTCGACCTCTTTCGGCGATAACCTAAAAGTCAAGGGTACTCGCTCGCGCCAAAGTTCCGAGGATTCGATAATCTTTGGTAAAGGGGAGAGCCGAGGAAAAGAGGAAGCGGCAGCGGGGAGAGAAAGGAAGAGAGAGAACGAAAAACTCGTGCTGGTCGACGAGCTCGAAGAGGATTCGAGACGATGTAGATATTTTTTCTCGCGGTAAATCGCGGTCGGCGTTTTAACCAGTCGTACACCAAATGCTTTCGGCCGGGGCGTTTAAACGCGAACGAACGCGCCCGCCCGAAAACGAACCACCCGTTCCATTACCCGCTTTGTGGTCGCCATGCTCTTTTGATCTACCCCATAATTAATCCGCGGAGGTAACCGGAGACGCGTATGGGCGCACCGGGATCCACCGGGCGGACCGACGGCTCATTCATCGTCAAAACTCTGAACCGAGTCATTGAAAGGGTATCGGATCAGAGAGGGGAGCACCGAGAAAGAGACGCAAAGTTTCAGAGAGAGAAAGAGAGAGAGAAAGAGGGAGAGAGCGTAACGGAACAAAGAGGGGAACCGATGATTAACATTTTCATCAAGCCAAGTCACGTGCCGCGCGTTTCGTATCTTTTAAACGTAATGATCGCCACGACAATGCGGCAACCCGAACGACCAAGTATCTGATCATCGTCAGAAATCGCTGTCTACTGCTAAATCCGTCCACGGAAAGCTTCCAATCGAAATCGATGTAATCGACGCGCGAGTACTCGGATGGCATCTGGATTACGATTAGTTGGAAATGAATGAAAATAAATGAAAATCTCATGCAGATTGAAATAAAATCCGAGTAAATAAATCGAATCGAAAGGAGAAAGAAAAAGGAAAAACAGCTAATTTCCGCCATGGATCGCGATCGATGCGACGTTAATTTCGCGTTTGGCGAGCAACGTCGTTAACGCACAGCTGCGTGCCATCTCGTTTTCCTTCGCGATTCCTTTCTCCTCTTCCAACGCGTCCGACCGCGTTCTTTCCAAATTGGCGAAAGAAATTTCCAAGCGATAATCATTTCGATGCCATCTGCCGAGCTGTAGCTCTATACGTATCGGGATATTAACAAATCGGCCGTGTCTCGCGTCGCGCGTCGCGTGTCGTCTCCCGACAACGATATCCATCGCTGAATCGCATCCAACGTGTTCTCATCGAGATATTTGCATCGGTCGCAGCTGCAACCGGTCGGTAACTCGAACGTTTTTACGAGGCAGGTCAAAGTGCGACGAGCGTTGCCTCTCGTCCGATTCCGCTTACACGGACCTGTCGCGTTCCTTTCGTTTCTCTTTTCTTCGTTAGGAAACTCGCGATATTAAAAACTCGTGTTCGGACATCCGACGAAGAAAGCGTCGCTTCGAGAACGAAGGAAATGGAACGCGCGACAACCTAGTATAATCGTGGCGGACGAGAAAAACAGAGTAGCGCAGCGGTTTGAAATCTCGCGTAGAGACCACGCGGCTAGTTGCGCAATCGAGGAGAAAAGGTCGCGGACGCGTTTGCCACGACGTCGCGACACGACGCGACGTGTGTTGAAGTAGCGCCAGATTAACGCAAAAACATCCATTTATGCGGTACTCGTTCGGATCACGCTCGCGACCTCGTAACGCTTATCGGCTTGACCTGCGCGAGTCTTTTTCTTTTCGACTTTACTTACCATCCTCCGACACTTCGGAAACCAAAACTCGGCTTCGTCGTATGACGTAAGAATCGTGCTACATATAATAACGTTTATCTCGTCTTTATTCCCGTCCGTTTCTTAGTTTCCATCGTTATTTTTTCAACATATTCCGATAGAAACATACGTATCTTTGAAATATACGTAAGTACGTCCGACGTAGATGGTTTACAAAGACCGATCGATAAACCGCGATTATACAAAATTTTATTCTTTCTTACGTAACCGATGTTTCTACGATGCGGAGCTTTTGTGTAATAATTTCTACGATACGTACGATGATTTCGCAAATCGGTGGAATTCTTCGGTTTCGATTCTTCTCGAATACGGATATACGAGGCACGCGATATAGATACGCAACGACTGCTTGTAACTGCGCTGATATATAATAGAATATATAAAGACAAATTATAAATAAAGAAAGAGGCAAAGGCGACGTAAAGTTTCTCGTATATTACTCGCACCATGTGTCGGTCGTGAATGGAAAACCGAGTTCCATTCTTCTACGTACGTACGTAGGTGCAAAGTTTAGATACAACGAAAAAGGTAAGGGAAGAAAGAAAAAAAAGAAAAAGAAAGAGGAAAAAGAAATCGATAGGAGGAACTTTTAGTTTCCAATTCGGGAGTACTGGTATCGGATGGTGCACGTGTTTCTAGCGTTATCATCGGCTAGTAAATCTCGGCGAGACAGCTTAGAATCCCCTTGACCTGCGCTGCTCGATGAAAAACATCTGTCGTTCGTAGCATACAGCAAAGGCAGGCTTTCGATTTCGTTCGATCTTTTGCGTTCTCCGTTAAGTCGAAACACGAACGGGTACAAAGGATCGCGTATAAAGGAAACAAGTTTCCAACAACGAGGTAGCAGGAGTAGAGGTAGAAGGAAACCGCGCAAGGTGGAACGAACGGGAACGGAAGAAAACGGAAGCGAACGGAACGGCTTGGAGTAGACGAGTAGGAAAAGGAGCGTGTAGAAGACAAAAAGTGGTAAGCAGATCTGGGAAGGAAGGCGAGTCGCGAACGAAGAGGAAAGACACTGAAACGGCGCGAGAGTGCGGCTGGCAGAGGAACGAGAGAAGCGGAAGGGAGGGGAAAGAGAAAGGGAGAGAGTACGCCTAAAATAGGGAGCAATAAATTGTCCACTATCTTCGCTGGGTTAAACACATTAAAGCGTCTTGAGATAAGGCTGGCTGGCGGCCCGTTTGTTCACGGGGTTCCTGCCGACCGGCATGAAGGACTGCAACGTGTTATCCGCGCCAGGAAAAGAGAGAAGAACAGGGTGCAAGAGCGACGCCACTCCTCGCGAAGGGGACAACCCGGTTCTCTGGTCGGGAGGTGGGAGCGAAGAAGCGGGCTGATGGAATTTTTCGTATTCGCGATCCACGAAAACATTGGGACACGTAGATCGCCTTGTCGTCGTCTAGATTTTCTCGCGACGCAAACGGCCAAACGCCGACGAGTGAAAGCCGCTTCGCTTCGACGAATCGGCGTACGCGTACGTAAAAACCGTTCGCTTCGACCGTAGATCGTGAGAGTTTTTACAGGTGGAGAGCAAAGCGAGGCGAAGCGAGACGAGAGGAGCGAGAGATCGTAGGACGCGGGAGACGGGGAAGGCAGTTTTTCCAACGTTCGAGAGGTTAAGCGTCCAAGTTCGCGAGAATAATGGAAGCGACAGACGGCGACAGTTTAAGAGAGCTTGGCGGAGAGGAAGGAGCGCGTTGGCTTCCCTCTCGAATTTGCAATTACTCTGCAATTAAGAAACGATTATTTTGCATAGACGAGAGCCTGCTCGAGGCTGGAAGCGCGAATCGTGCCGCGTGTCACCAAGAACTTACGCCTGACTAATATTTTAACGAGCCTCGTAAACCGATTCCAAGACCGAGCCGAGATCTCTCTCGGTTGCCGCTGCTCGCCCCTCCGCTCCCGTCGCGCTTCTTCCCTCCGACTCCCCGAGAAAGCTGTTCCAGGAAAAACGTACTTTGCATATTCACCCCGTTGCCTCGCCTAATATCTTCGGAACGATCGAGCCTTCGTCGTAGCTGCTACCCACTCGATCGTCCAACGATCTTACCAGTTTTCAACGTTCGCGAATTTCGCTGCCGTGACGCGAGTCGCGCAGGCCTCCGAGCTTTCGCGTATCTTTCGCTCCGTAAACGGCTTTTCGACGAAGGGACGAGGCTTCCGAGTTTCCTCGCAACTTTCCTCGTCCGGATATTAACGTCAGATTTTTTACTGCTTCCGCGAAAAGAGGGTGCTCGCGTCTCGTCGCGATCCGCTACGACGCGTTCCGTCGAGATACGTCGCGCGTCGCGAAAATATGACAAAGTCCACGAATCGGCGTCAAACTCTCGCGCGACGACGATCCCGCTTCCCGGGATTTCCGCTACGACTTTTAAACGACCGTGCTCGACTCGTCGACGCGGACGAACCGAAAGTGGAAGAGTTGGCCGACGTTCGACGAATCGAGTTTGACGGGACGACGAGTTGGCCGGTCCACACGGCCGGAGAGAGTATCATCGTTATTCTCGGAGAGCTCGCCGAGACCCAGAGGTTGCACCAAGACGAATCAATTACGCGGTGGGCACGTACAACCGTTACGACTGGCGGCCGTAAACGTGACTCGCGCAAAGCGCTCGTGACAGATATGGAGCAACTGGCACGTTCGAACGCGGATCCGGTGCGCGCCACGCTGCTTCGCCTTCTCTCCTACGCCAACCACCCTAGCACCACCGTCCACTCCATTAATTAGCCGTAATAAACCGTGCAAACTGCGCGACCGACTCGCAAACTGTCTCGGCCCGACCCCTTTGTCGCACCACGGCCCTCGTTTTTACCTCTTTCCCTGTTATCCGTGCGTTCTCCGCTCGGATCTCGTTGAGAAAATTTCCGAGCAATTTGAAAAGGTCGATAACCGTGACGACGGATCGGAAAAAGGGGAAAGAGAGGAAGGAGGTGGGCGAAAGGAAGAAAAGAAAGGAAGAAAAGAAGCACTCGACGGAACGCGACGCGACGACGCGACGACGGTTCGTTGAAAACGCGGTCGGTCGGTACCGGGAGGCAGAGTCGGCCGGAGGGTTACCGCTAAACAGGCAATTACGAGACTCCTCGGTAAAAGATGCTCGTAAAAGTTAAAGCGAACGGACGAACGAGAAGAGAGGTCTTTGAGGAGAGAAAAGGGACGAGATGAGAATAGAACGGAAGAGCAGAGAGGAAAGTCGAGAGCGAGAAAAGGGAAAAGGAGGAGGAGAGGAGGAGAGAAGAGATAGAGAATAGAGAGGCAGAGCGAGCGCAAAGACGAGGCCGGCCGATCGAGCCTCTCGGAAATCTTCGCCCGAGGCGGCGTGTCATCGGTTCGCTCTTCTCTCGTTCTCCCTCGATCGAACCGTGTCGAATTCACGGACGCGCCCCCCCCCCTCTTTCCACCCGCTCGCCATGTATCGAACGAATCGAGATCGCCTGTCAGCCTTTCGCATTCCCCGAACCTCCGACTTTCAAATTCTACGATACCGCGCTCTCCTTCGACGTTCAACCGACGCGATTCGATACAAACTTCCGAAACGTTTCGGTGTCTCTCGATTCCGAGATTCTCGGTTCCGTTCTAGACGAACGCGTTCCCGGATCTGCGTTTAAACCGTGGTCGAAGAAGGTTGCCAGGGGGATGGGAGGTGACGCACGCTCGATATTCCGCCACCAAGTCGATAGCTACGTATAGATAATCTCGCGACGTACACCGACTTTTCGAGACGCGAGCCTCCTTCGAGATTCTCGGGGAGAGACGAAGACGGTGGCTAGTGGGAAGGGCAGGAGGGGGTGTCACAGAAGATACCGAACTCGGACCGAGGGTAGTGGACGACCAAGGGTGGATTGATCCGTGGTCATCGTGCGACTCTCTCGATACATCCCCTCTTTCGCTCTTGCCGTCTCTCTTCCGCTCCCTCTTTCCCCTTTGCTCATTTTCCTTCCGTACCCTTGGTTTTCACGACCCTCTTGCCCGAACCTTGCTCGTTTCGCTTCCTTCGTCTACGAGGCCAACGTCTCCGAAACCACGCACATATACATACATTACATACATTGGTATGTCGGTTGGAAGCACTCGGGGTTCTTCGGTTCGTGTTATACCAGCCAGTCACCGGTCCACCCACTTCATTACAACCACCCGAGGAGAACGACAATGACAACGAGGATGCTACCGCTACGTCTCTTATACGACCAACCGCTATCCGTCGAAACTTTCCCTTCGACTGCGCCCTTAAGTGAAATCCTGGCATCAATCTTGCTAACGACCTAGGATTAGCGCTAATTTGTCGACCGCGCGATATTGCCGAATCGCCGAGATATCTCTGTCGGTTCTCCCTCGGCTTCTCTTTTCCATCTTCGTTCCATTCCGTTCCTTTCTTCTCGCTCTCCGTGTCTTCGCCGTCCCTTACCTTTTAACGTTTTAACGCGCGATTCCCGAATGCCAGCCTAAGCGACCGCGACCGACGATTAAGAAAGAACGTCGAAGAATTCGCGATTCTGTCGTTCGTCATCGTCGCAGCGAGAATACACGAGGCTTGTTCTCGAAGGTCGAAGAAACAGCGTTTCCTCTCGTATCTCGAAAAGAGCACGTCCGAGAGAGGAGTTTGCGGTCGACGAGAATATGGCCCGCATGCTCGATATCGTTGGAGATGGTACACGTTCGGTTACGGTGACACGTACCCCCGAGAAGAGCGCCACTCGAACCCTGCTGATGGCGCGGATTACCACAACGAGCCCATCGACGCTGCTCACCTGGCTCTTGCCACGAAAGCGTCGAGCGTCGATCGTGACATCGGTTCCCCTTTCTGAAAATCGTGCCGAAAAGCGGCCAAGCGGCAGGCGGACGTTGATCTTGTCGACTATTTTGAGCCCGCGAAGTAACCACGATAGTAGCGATGTAACGGACGGATTTCACGGGGAAGTTGGATAGAATCGATTCGACGAAAGCCTCGCCACGTAACCACGTTCGAAATCCTATATCGGTGCTCACGATGTTAATGGAATCGCGCTCTTACGCCGGCCCCGCTTCGCCTCTCGACGTTTTCGCGCGCTCGCTTCCCATCCACGCGAGCGAAGATGAAATTTCTCCACTCGTTCCCGACCAACGACAGACAACAGAAACGGTATGCTTCGATTCCGATATACCTGTAAGAGCGATGAATAGTCAAGATCCGTTAGGCATTTCTACGCAAGAGATATCATTGATCGCGTATCGGTTTGACGCGTGACACAGATAGCAGCCAGTAATATCGTACCTCGCGTCCACTCGGTCCGCTATCGTCGATGCGATTTCGTTCGGTTCGGTTTGGCTTGCTTCGGTTCGATCCGATTCGATTTCAATTCGACTCGACTTGGCTCGACTCGGCTCCGCTCGATACGGTGCGATACGATGCGCCCAGAGATTCCAGGTCCTTTCTCTTTCGGTCGTATCGGCGCTCCATCGAGAAACGAACGTTTCCACCGAATGCACCGACGCGCTACGCACCGCCGAGGTTCGTTGTCGCGTAACAAGTTCGATTTCAGCTCGAACCGAGACAAGCGACCCTATTCTTCGCGCGATGCGACGCGACTGTCCGATTTTCGATTTCCTAGCCCTTCGATCCACTCGACAACGCGTTTCTACGGCCGCGTTAAATTTTTAGCCTTGCGAAACGAGACGTTCGTTCCACGGACAGGGGGGATGCATCGATACGCGTAAATCGATCGTGTCCGCGTAAATACGCGCCTGCTTGCGGCAAACGACAAATTATCGTCGCGCGACAAATAAGGTGAAATAACGCTAGCGGCAGTTACACCGCCGATGACATTGCCCCTCGCAACTCCGTCGTTTCGATCGTATTGCGCTACATAAGTTACGGCAACGATCTCTCTGTCGGTGTCCGAGAGACGGATGAAAAGGAGGATGAAAAACCGTCGGTGGAAGAAGAGCTGTACGGCGCCGTGCGACGGTTATTTCTGTATCTTTAGTCGGTTTACAAGTAGCGGGGTCACGGGCCGGCCCATAAAGAAGCATGACTTACATTGCCGCTATGTGGGCGCGTACCGCGAAACTCCGCCATCTATCTCCGGAGCTCGACCAACCCCGCTGTACATCCAGACACTACGCGCCACTCCGAACCTTGCCAACCGACCACCACGCTAGAATCAACGAACGAGAACACCGACCAAAGAAACGATCGAGTCAGCGCAACGGGAGAAACGCTCGAAACAAAGAGACAACGAAAAGGGAAACAGGGGTAAGGTCCGCCATCCACGAAGCATCGTAGAAGCTTCGTCGACGGTGGACCCGAAGGAACTCATTGACTTCGTTGCCACCTGCATCCGACGATCGTCGAGTCAAGGCGTTCGGATGCCGCCAACGGTTTCCGATAAAAGACGGGATCGATGTCGGTATCGCCAACCGTTCGACTCGACGAGACGAAAGGCGGATCGAGTCGCGGTTGCAGCAGCCGAAATAGCGTCTGGACGAAACTGTTCTTGAAGCTAGCGGACGATACAAATTCCATTCGATAGGTACGTATACGTATATACTTTTTCGTTTATTATCGTTATTACTCGTATTATAAAAATTTACCGAACTTTAACATTTTCCACCTTGGAATTCCACCACGCAGTCTGCCGCGTATTAACGCGAATCGTTCGATGGGAGCAAAGAACCGCGACGAATAAGGCGAGAGATCGCGTTAGAGAGACGAATGCGATAAAGGGGTTAGAGTAAGGAGAAAAAGGAGAGGCACGGAAGCCGAGGTCGGTGGCTACGAAGAAACCGCGTTTCCTATCTCGAGTTTCGCAGCCACGCCGTCTACGGAGTAAAACTCGGAGGAGGAAACGAGGGAGAGAAAGAGGGAAGGAAAAAGAAGAGACGAAGCGAATCTCTTCTGGTTACGCGAACGGTACGACTATAAGGAAGAACCTCTTAATCGGGGACCCGGACCTCTACAGGGCACGGAGGTCTAACCCCCGGTGGCCCTCGGTCGAGCCGCGTCGCATCGTCGTCGGTGTATCTCGAACGGGCTGACCTCGGCACCCCACCATGCGTCGCGTCATCGACGATCGGTAGTCTGGCGAGAGAATCTCTCGACCACCGCTCACCGCCGCCGCTCCGCGACAACGCTTTTCCCCGATCGGGTTAGTCGCGCGTTCGCCTAGTCTGATCGACCGATCGCCCTTCCCTTCTTGGCAAAACGAAACGCAGCTGCGAATCGTGATTATTTGAAGAAAGAAACGAAAGCAGCGATCGCCGCGTTCGGACGACGAAAAGGTTGGCTACGCTAGAATCGGAAAGATGGTTGACCGACCAGCTGTGGGAACATAACGTGCAGGCTCGCGCGAATGCGAGAAGCGATAGGCGAGAGGCGAGAGACGAGAGGCGAGAGGCGAGAGACGAGTAGCGCGAGGCGAGGGCCGATGGACGACGGCAGCGCAGGGTTGAGTAGCTGGCGGAGGTGGATGGAGGTTGCCGGGCAGCCATACGTATCGCGGTAAGCCAGAAAGGGGGTGCTGGTCGGGGTAGTCCGGGCCACCAGGGGCCGGGACCACAATTACACAGAGTGCGGTGCCGCAAAGCCCTTTCAGCCTCTACTCCTAGAGAGATGATGGATTCGCGTTGTCTTTCCGGGCTCCCCGGCACATTGTGCGTTCACCGGCCCGTGTCGTCCTCTGTTTACCGCCGCGTCTACGCGTGTACGCTTTTCGAGAATTGCTCGTTTCAATGGAAAGGAAGAGACGCGAATTCCTACCCGTACGCGGATAGATGAACGCGTCCTAACCGCTGCGGTAACGCGAACGAGAACCTTTATTCTCCTCTCTTCACCGACCGCTCTCCCATCCATTCAAAACCAAGTTAAGACGCGCGTATTTTCTCTATCTTCGAATCGGCGCGTACTTGCCATTGTATTAGATACGGTATCGCGTTGATCGAGAGAAACGCGTCTAAACCGTGTCACGACGTTTCGTTGTTCGTTTGCCACGCGTACGCGAACGATCGCTCCCTTCTTCTTCGTCGCCGATCGCACCGCTCGCGTCGATCTTTCTCCACCTTGCTCGCTCCGTCCTTGCTCGACGATCGGCGCGCGTGACCAAACGCGCATACGCACGATCGGGCCTAATTCGCTGCTTTCAGTTTCCTCGCAGTTTTCTTCCAGCTTTCTTCGAGTCGCGAAAACGCCAACTACGAAACGACGTGTCAGTACGTTAGGACCTGTTTTGACGAAATACGTTTAGGCAATTGGAAAGACGGTGTGGAAGACATTCGCTGCTCGTACAAGGCAACGGTGTGTTACTCGTCGATGGATACACATCGCTGCGCCGTACTGTTCCGAAACAGAAAAGGCAAAGAAAAAACGAAAGGGAGAGGAGAAGGCGCGCGTGCGCGTATTCGTGCTTTCTCTTTCAGGATGAACAAACGCGGATGCAAAAGAAGTCTCTGAATGAGCGATGCCTACGGACAGTATGGAGCTTCTCCGTTATTAGCATCTACTCGGTTTCCTTGTGTCTGTATCCGTGTGACGCACACTCCGACCGAAAGGGAACAGAGCGGTCATTATGGAGATTGAAACACCGTTCGGTAACACGTTCGCTTCGTTCTTTCTTTCGCTTCGTTTCGTTTCCTTTCCTTTCCTCTCCTCTCCTTTCCTCTCCTTTCCACTCCTTTCCTTCCCCTCTCCGCCCTTCTCGTCCCTCCTTTACCCCACCTCCCACCCCCCTCTCGCATTCCCCTCCTCACCGATTCGTTTCGTTTCGTTTCGTTTCGCGTGCTCGTTCATTCGCGCTCCGCGTAATCATCTCGCGAATAAAGAGAAACGACATTGGAGGTAGCGTGCACCTACCGCGACAACCGCACGATTTTCCCTTGTTTTTTATTCCGATTCAAAGAGAATCGTCGGGGACGAATCGCGTTCTGCCGTTTATCGACCGACCAATTGCCGGACGTCTGTCACCGATTAAACAGGACGTGGAATCGCGTCGCGCGAATTCGGAGCAGAATCGCGGTACGCGAACGATCGGAAAAGAAGGGAAACGCAGGAAAAGGAGAAACGCTCTGCCTATAAATTCGAAAATGACAACGGCGATCGGTTCGAGTTACGGGTTGCGGGTTGCGTGTTGCGGGTTATGGGTTGCGGGTTGCGGGTTGCGGGTTATGGGTTACGGGTTATGGGTTATAGTGACCGGCAAAGAAGCCAAAGTGCACGGCATCCAATATGCAATAAACATACGAAGCTTTGACGTATTTAATAGTAACGTGGTCGTATAACGCTTGACACGCATGGAAGCTTTTATGGGGGATGGGTGGTATCTCTCGACCCGTCAGGCTCGGCCGTGTCTCTCCTTTCTTACGGATCGTTCTGTTGATCCTTTGCCGAGCAGGAATCGGACATGCTCCGCTCGGCCGGCCTGAGAATCGCTGCCCTTTTGGCCTGACCGTACTCGCGCCCGTCTCTTTTTCTCTCCCTCTCTTCGTATCCTTCTCTTCTTCGCCGAAGGAATATAGCCTGTAGTTAATTGCGTGTCTGCGCCCAAAGAAGGATCCTCGGGCTGTGTGACGGCCGTTCGATGCTCGCTACGAGCTTGACCGGCTTCTCGGTGCATCGAGCCGTTTCCATCGTCGTGCCGCGTCGCTCCGTTTTCCTACTTTTCCCGCATTTGCCGCCTCTATTACGTCTATCTCCATCGTCGCTTCCCCTTAGCAAGAAGAACCTTTTGATGACTAGATCTCTACTTGGAACTGAATAGGCCGAACGCGAGCCTTCGCACGCGGTTAGACTCGTAAACGTATCGTAATCTCTCACCGATGAAGATAGTCCGCATCGATACCAGATCCCGATGAAATTGACACGTCCATCTATCATTCGACATATGCATGGTATGCATGGGAACGGACGACACGAGGACAACGCTGCGTCCCAGACCTGACCATGCATAATTCACGATATCTCGGCGGACCAGCTCGAAATCTCGAATAATAACCAGAACTCTCTTTCCTACCAAACTTTTTCTCCTTTCTACTTCTTCCCAGACGTTAGTTTCCCGCCTTTCTTCCTTTTAACGCGATATACATATGTATGTACGTCTCCTCGTATCGTGCCGCGTTACGTACCTATCTTCCTTTTACCGAGTTTTTTAATTGGAAAGATCCAGGCGAAAATTCCTCCTTTCAAAAATTATTTCATCTGTTGGTCGTCGCGTCGTAGATGGATAATCGTGCATCGCGCGTCGTTAACATCGTGACCCTGCATAGCGTTTTAAACACGTTCGATTCTTTTAACATACCGTCATGCATATTTATGCCGGAAACATTCGTATTTGGTAAACGATCGCCGCGTCCTGACTCGATCATCGACACACTCGTAAACTACAATGTTTATTATTCGCACGAAATTATTCTGCCAACAGCTATCTTTTTCCATCGAATCCTAGATGAAAATCGTACGAATTACCGATTGCCCGTCTTTCCTTCTCCTTCTCCTTCTCTCTGTTCGACCAACCGGCTTCGAGCAACGGAAACCGACGTTCTGCGTGATACGTGTATATTAACCGTTGATACGACTATCGTAACGCGAAGTATCCACTTGAGAGTAAAACTATCGCGAGTTATTCTCGAGAGCATTTTTCATTGCTGTCCGAGAGCATCGCTGGATCGTCTGCGAGTGATACTCGCGCGATTTACTCTCCAATGGATACGAAGTCGTATTACTATCGGACAGTTACTTTCAGAACTCGCAGCTGAACTTGCGAGCTGTCGCTCGAACCGCAAACCTCCCTCGATCTCGAGGAAAGCTACGAAAATAGGGTGGCTCTTATTTTTGTCTGTTGAAATTTTTTCCTACCACTCTTCGGAATAGTTTCAATTGATAAAGAAAACTATGTAAAGTTCGAGCTTCGTTGGACAAAGGGAAATGGTGCCGCCGTAACGTTAAAATAATTGTTTAAACGTCGCTTGTATTCGATTATACTCTAAATTATCAAGCGTGCTCTTCGTTAATAAAGACCGAAAAACATACTTATTTTTTATTTTCGATCCCACAGGACTCTTTCTTTGGAATTTAAGCTTGAAAAATGTGAAAAGACTCGCGCGATTTTTATAATTCGTTGTAACGATGGCCGATAAGGTTCGATGGAAAATAAATTGTTTATTCGTCTTCGACTTTCTGTTTCTCAGGAAACTCGGGACACGTTCTCGATGATAGTTGTTTACAATCTAAAGAACGCGCTCTGTGTTGCTGCACATTTTTCGTAAACGATTTACCCGCAGTCTCGCGTTAATTTAACATCTCTGCCATCGACAGACCTTGTCGGCCCTTTAATAAAATATCCATTTTCAGGCCAAGTATACCTCGCTCGTATTCTCGACGTTACTCTCCGGTGGACACACGAGTCGACGGTACTCTCGAGAGAAACTATCGGAAGAAACTCTCGAATGGACACTTTGTTTAAGTACCTCGAATAATTGAGAACGCTAATCTTTGCCTGTTTCCGTAATTCGGGGCGACAACGATCGGTCGAACTTTCGACGATTCGATTCGACCGATGATTTCATTCGCGTCCAAAGTATCGTCGAAGCATCGTCCTTTTCAAACTCGGTCGAAAATTCAATCCGAAAGGCCCTTCCCTTCCTCTTCGACCCTTGGCCTAATTTCTTTTCTCATCGAATCGTCGAATATTCCGCACGGTGAACGCTTTGTATCCGAAAGTTCTCCGCAGCGGTAGAACGACCCGAGGATCGAGGACGAGACTAACCCGACCTTCTCGCGCTATGTCCCAGCCAACTTGTCCCTTTATTTTGGGCGTGACGAGTCACCGAACAACGCAACCGAATAACGAGAATAAATAAAAGAAACCTCTGCCTTACTCGTTCGAATTAACTCGTGACTTTAAATCGTTCAAGAGCGAGAGAGATGGTTTAACGCGTTCTCGAACATCGTTCCTTTTCCATCCTTTTTCGACTAGTGGAACGGCGATCGTACGCGAATCCGAAAGAAATATAAACGTCATCGATCGTGACCGATCGTCCAAGCGTTTGACGAGTGGATACATTCCGATAGGTATACGAGGATCGTTACATAGACGAACGACTAAGCGACGAAGAGAGGAGAAAGCATAGACTCGGACAGATATTTTACCGTCGCTCTAGGGTAGAGAATCGAGCCACACTTGCATACGTAATAATGGCATAAAGCTGAGGGGTGTCCTGTCCTTTAGCCAGCCGGCCCTTTATGCAGGAATTTTGGTATAAAGCTGACGAAATCACAGGCTGCGTGTTTCCCTTCTCTTGCGGACCCCTCCCTACCGGGCTGAGAGAAAATCCAAATGGTCATCGTAAATAGAAAATCCGTTTTTTCCTCTGGTGCGCCTGCGAAATGCGACCGAGTTTATTCGTACAGAGTCTCTCTCGTTCTTTCTGCGCCACGCGTAAAGCTCTCCGGACTATAGTTAGGGTGACCGCGCGACCCCTGAGAACGCGAACGAATACGTTACCGTTCAAAAGTCGAGCCGCCTTTATGTTCGTATTATAGATTCTCGATATGTTCAAGCGTTACGAATCGACGCGTCGTTCTACCTCGCACTGACCGCCTTCTCGGTACCGACTACCACACGTATTTCCATTATTTTCTCAACGATCGGTGCTACTCCGTTGCGTTAATTACACGTTCGCGCGTTCGTGTGTCTAACGATCGCATTTTTATATACCGAGCGTCGGACAAAGCAATTCGATTCGCCGGATTCGCAATTAGATATCGTCTACGCAAAATGTCTTTTCGTTCGACGAATCGTCTGTTTGCACGTTCTCGCGTACAACTGACAACTCGTAAATGCGATCCTTCGGTGCCAGACTAGCGGACAATGTCCATTTGCAAAAGGAAAAACGGTTGGGACGATCGGAAATCGTGTATAGGCTCGCGGTACGCGCATATTTCTATGCTGTTCTAGCAGCTAGGCGTTTCGTCGATCGATTAACGCAACGACGCCTGTTCGTCACCGCGCGAGCAAACTCGTGATCGGCCGCGACGACATCGCAACATCGAGGTTACTCGATCCTCGTCTTAAGTTCACGGGTTCAGACAGATGCGAGTGGAGCGTTAACGAGAACAATTAGGAGTTCCACTTTACGCTAGCTCGGCTCCCTCTAAAAATAAACACGACCACTTAATGGCTCGGTCTGTCATAACTGGCGCAGATGCGAGCCGTTCTTAAATTATTCCCACGAACGACCGCTTGTTTCTCGGAATGCGTCGAACGTTTCGAAACAGGCTTCCAACCGCTACGCGACCACCTTACCCACCCGATGCATCCTTCGTACGCAACTCTTCCTTTTGCTCTGCCTTCCTTCCTTCCTTCCTTCCTTCCTTCCTTACTTTCTGCCCTCTGGAACGACCTCGAAACATTTTCTATGTCACTCCTGCTTCCTTAATATCGTTACTTGATCGTCAAATCTCGATCTAATATCTGATAGCTTCTTTTATTCCAGCGTTCGAATTACGTTTTTTCAAGCTTCCCGGTCTCCTTCTTCTTTAATCGATCGCTTTGGATCGCCAACGTGATCATCGCCTTAGAATTCGCACTACGACCGGGTGGTTTGCGAGAGTCGATGGGCTATCTCGTTGGAAGACGTTTACGCGTGTTCCACGTACTTAAACGCAAGCGTAGAATAACGAGATCAAGAGGAAATTGGGTGAGAAAGAGAGGAGAGGAAGAAGAAACTTACGGAAGGGTGTAGGTTTCGAACGGTGGCAAGAGGGAGGCTGGATTCGACACGCGTGCCTTCGCGAACACTTCGCTATGCGCGGAATGTGTATTTAACTGTTCGTTTAATTGAGGCTAATCGAGCGATATTAAGCGTATATACACGTACGAGTGTTAGATACGCGACGCAACCCGACGCAACGCGTTGATCGGACGCACGACCGGGTGTTCCGATCTTATAGCTTCCGTCGGTCGTTTCGGTCTTGCTTCGCCCTCTCGTTACGCGCTATTCTTCGCGTCATTTTCGATAA
Organism: Bombus pascuorum; assembly: GCF_905332965.1. NCBI lineage: Eukaryota > Metazoa > Arthropoda > Insecta > Hymenoptera > Apidae > Bombus > Bombus pascuorum. The sequence goes on along the minus strand of NC_083488.1, from coordinate 33,834,094 downwards.
AGCGAAACGCGAACTTTAAGAAAACTTCGATTCGAAAGGCTGCCTGCTCGGAGATCGAGAAGGGAAAAGGGAAAAGGATTAAGGGGAAGACTCGCGAGGAAAAAGGAAAAAGGTGCCAACACGGGAGGACCGTGTGGAACGAAGCGAGGCAAGCCCATAGGAAGAAGAAGTAAAAAAGAAGCGGAAGACGCGCGGGTGCGAAGAGAGTTATGGTTATCGTCGGATGCGAGGGTGCTTCGACGCGGTCGCGGTACCGAGCAGAGAAGTCGAGAATGCGACCGCGACAGGATACTCGACTGGTTAAAACGAAGAAAGATGAAGCAGACGCAAACAGAGGACAGACATTTACTTGGAAACGAATGTAACTTTATTGTGAACTTATCGCTGTCAGAAAGCAAACAATGGTACGATCTTTGCACCATCTGCCCTTGCAATCTTCTTTCGCCTCCACCCCGCCGCTTCCCTTCTCCTTCTTCTTTCTCTCTTTTTTTTCTTCCTCTTCATCTTCCTCATCTTCCTCGTCTTCTTTCCCTCTTGTTCGCCTCCTCCTTTTCCACGTCCTCGTCCATTTCTGGCTGGCTTCTGGTTCGTCGGCCCAGCGTCTCTCCGTTTTTCTCCGCTGCTCTCCTCCGGTTTCTTGGCGCGCGGACGTTTTAGGAAAGAAGGATGCGGGTGCGATACGTGAACGGTGGTGGTTGGCGCCGCGATATCGCCACATCGCATCTATCGCGAGCGTATAGCTCGCCGATATGTAAAAGAGGGGCTGCCGCGAACTCTCGACTCGCTCGATCGCCGACAGGTATCTGGACCGCTACGTGCATTCCTTCCATTCTTTGTTCCACGTTTGCATACGTTTTTTCTTCCGCACCATTCGACACACCGCGCCACGCCGCGCTAACGATTCTCTACAAACTTCCATCCTACGCGATTTTTCTCCCTAAGAGGCGCTACTTTCCGTCGATTTTACCAATCACCCTGCGCTTTCCCAACTACGACTCGAAACGAACGAACGTTCTCGTTACGTCCTGGAACCCGTCTCGTTGGTTATTTTTGCTCGAAAACGATCTAACGCGGCTTTTTTTTTATCTCCCATCGGTTAATTTATAAACACTGCAAGGTCAACGAGAATACGAAGCACACGACGCTGTGTCTTTTTTCTATCGTAAAAGAGATAGCCCGAACGCTCAATGTCGACACGGCTGACGACAAGCGAACGCGCAAGAAACTACTAATCATTGCTAATAGTCTCTCGCATGAATGCAATTTATATTTTTTTTTTTTTTTTTTAGAAACGCGCGACACGCAATGATAACGGTGATGACAACTATCGATTTCGGAACACTGCAAGAGCAAGTTTCGAAATAACATCGTTCGAAACATCAGCACGAGGAAAAAAGAGGATCGATTTCTAGATATCGAGCGAATCGATGCGAATCCATGGCACAGCGTTCAGGAGGTGGTGCGAGTGCGCGCTACCGAGTCATTCCGCTCGAATCGGTTCATCGTTGAAGGCAAGCTGCTCTCAACTCCGTGCTCGGCTCTAATAACGATAATTACGCGATTGCATGATTCTTTCCAACTATACCGATAGTCACCTTTCGTTCGTAGCTTTACACGTAGATTCCGCGATCGTTGCAATATCCTCGCTGGTCCACCGTTTCGTACTGCCGTAGCGGTTCCAACTCGGTGTCGTTACTCGCCTTTTCCTCGGCTAATCGACGTCGTGATTCGACCGGCTGATCGTCCTGGCGATTATTCGCGCGTTCGTTTTCGGATTAGATTTCACGCGAATTGCAAAATAAATTGGTCGCGAAGGAGGTGCGTAATCGTCGTCGTATTTTACACGGACCGTACTTTAGCTCGAATCGTTAAGTAGAGAAGGATAAGAAGGAAGATGGATGGAAACGAAGACGAAAACGGAGACGGACAGGAGAGCGGCGCGGAAGAACCGAGGAAGGAGAAGCAAAGGGGAAGAAATGAAAGGGACGCGGCATGTGCGTTCTCGTTCAGCCGGTCGTTCGTTTCCTCATTACGTATGCGCGTTACGTAGAGAGTCGAGCTGAGAGATGCGATGTGATATCATTTTCTAGCGGCTGCCTTTTCTCCCGTCTATACGATCACCGAGGCAACCATGGGTACGCGTTTACGCGACCGCAACGATTCGCAACTTTCTCGCTCGAATTTTACGTCGATTCTTGATCAAAACGTTAGGAATCTCTGGAACGAGAGAGATATATCAAAATTTTGTTCGACGGTACGATAACGATACACGGGAAAGGTATGACCTCTGAGCGAACTGAAGCCGAACTCGGGCGCCGAACTGGACGAATCCCACACGTTTGACGAAGCACGTGTCGTCGCGTCGTTAGAAAACAATTTCCAGCGAGTTAGAGTATCGTGGAGATGCGTAGTTTCTCAAAGTTTCGTGTAGCGCCACGTTCGTGTCCTTTTTGTCTCGTTCGGAGATACGAAACGGAGATTCGTCGACGATTTTCACGATCGTTGATGATAAAGACAACCGTTTGAATGCATGGAGTACTTAAACGCGCGTTAAATTTCTCCCAGATAACGCGCGACGTTCTTTTCGAATGTAAAACGTTGGAAAAGTCTGATTGTCTGTGCTACTCCGTGCAGGCAAATTCAACGTCTATGGTAACCAAATACGTATATACCGGAACAACGTTCGTTTGTCATACAGCGTGCGGCGAAGAAACGAAAGAAACAGATATACAGATAAAGAAACAGATAACAAGATATATGCGTTGTCACGAAGATCGATGCTGTGTACGCTAAAAGTATCGCGAAATAATTTTATCTCTCTTTGTCGCTCTCTCTACCTGTCTATCTCTTTGCTCGCCCTATTCCATTTCCTTCTGGTCTCCCTACGCAAATTAGTCAGAAGGTTCGAAGGATGTTTTCCCATGCGCGATAATTAGTCTACCCTTCGAAACGAGCTGGTAAATTAGCGTAACGACACCTGCGCGTTGCGAACTCGATTTCGTTTGTCGCGCACGACGGTCGAGTTAGTTCGCGGTATTCGAACGCGTCGATCATCGATTTTGATTTCTCGTACAGGCGTATGTTCGCAACGACGGAACAACGATCGACCGTAAACTTCGTTTAATCGGCAATGTTGTACGGTGACACGACGCGGTTAGAGCGACCAGCGAAGGTTAACGAGTATCTTTCGTTTTACTCATCCGAGAAAAGACGAGGATAACGGAGGTTGGTATCACCGGTACGATACCACTTTTCCAAGGAAACGTCGCACGATCTCGCCACGATCGCGAGCAACACGGTCATTGTACTCGAAAAAATGCGAAGCACACTCCGTCTGTTGCTCGTTTTCGTCCACCTAACCATCTCCAGATCTTTATAGCGTCATTAAACCTCACCTCGAAAGATGACCCGTCCTTCTCCTGGATACTTTTCACCGGGTAACTCGCGTTGCCCCGATTATTTCTCGCGCGACCAGATCTCGCGTGAGAACTAGAACGTAGTTGATCTTCGTTCCGTCTTACCGTTACCACGAATTTACCTTAATTACGAGCTGCGACTTTGACGCTCCCTGGTCGAACAAGAACAACGAGATGTGCGAAGAAACGTCCCCCGCCTCGTTGCGAAAATCCGACGGAAAATCTCCTTTAACAGACGCATAAACTATGCTGATAGTAGGCTGTTTGGTAATGAGATTTTAGTTCCAACAATTTTGTCAAAATACGTACACCGAGATATATGGAAAAAGAAGAAAGAGAGCGAGAGACGCAGAGACGATCGAGCTTTCTCTCCGTTCGATCGTACGCTAGAGAAGCGAATATCGTAAATAGGTATCTATATATATATAGAAACGATCGTTGATTCTGGTTTGCGAGCACAGGTAGAAAGGAGAGTGGAGATTCGCCGGTGGTAGGTCGAGAATCGTCCGGTGGTTCGGTGCCGCGATGCATCGTGTTCGTCGTCCCTCGAGTCCGAGTTCGGAGGTAGGAGACAGTGGATCGAGCGGCTCGGTGGTACCGGCGGGGCCAGGCCGGAGCACAGACCGGACAAAGGTCATCGGGGTCGTTGCACCCGTAGGCAGGGCATATCTCGACGATGCCCTGGCTCGGTTCTCTTCGACCGGCGTACCCGTGCCCCGTACCCGTGCCCCGTGCCCCGTATCCCGTACCCAGTGCCCCGTGCCCCGTGCCCGTGCCTGTGCCCGTACCCGTACCTGTACCCGTACCCGTACCCGTACTCGTACTCGTACCCGCACTCGCGTCCATACCGAACCCCAGCCCTGCGCTACGTTGCAGTTCCGTTCCGTCCCGTCCGTTCTATCGCATGCGGCGTATCCTGTGCCGTTCCACGACTCGTCTGGCCTTGCCTAGTGCCTGCTCTCTCGCCCTCTGTCTCCTTTCGTCTCGCCTTGCCTCGCGTTACTTACCCTTTCTGCGCATCCCACTATGTCTTACCTTTCCTCGCTACGCCCTGTTTCCATTCTCCGTTCTTTGCTCGACGCGGTCTAACCCTGCTCGGTGTTGCTCCATGACGCTGACGTTTTTTTGCAAAAATTTGCTAAAAAAAAAAAGAAAAAAACAGGCTCTGGTAACGTTATCTTTCGACCGATTATATTATCGACTGGAATTGTGTCGTTGCATCGAAACCATGTCGCATCGATTACGTAACAGCGACGTAATCGCGTTCGATTCCTTGAATTCTTTGATTTCTAACAAAAAGACGTCCTTTTCGACCAACTTTTCGTCCTACCTACACGCGTATTTCTGTAATTCTATTTTGATCGAAAAAAACGTTTAAAACGACTGCTTGCCCCCGCTTCGATATCGACGAGCCAATAACCAATCAAAGAACGGAGATAACCTTTGACTCGTGATTACATAAGTACGTTAAAACGGAAAACATTGAAATTTTATGCAAAACAAGCACGATATCTTTGATTATTCAAATCGTATGTATAAACGCTAGATACGTTATTCTTTGTTGGTTTCTGCGAATCCCAAATGCGTAACAACGTTGACATCAAATTGTCGTTTAATTTAATCCGATAACCGACAATGGCGGGTTAAACTGAAAAACGTACTTCGAGTCATTTCCTCTCGAACGTTCAACGAGACGATTTCCATGCTTTTTCGCTTCGTTCGTTCGCGTCGATTACCTCCGTATTACATCGTCGTTTGTTCAAAGAGCAGCATCGAAACCGACGAAACCGTTTCGATAGGAATCGCGCGTATAGCACGTTGCCGATGAGAAGATGGAAAAAATTATGCAGATAGATGCAAAACCGAGTGAAAAGTACTCGGCGAAACGAAAGAAAAGTGGTTTAACCGAAGCAACGTGCAACGCGACGAAAGTTTACGATGGTGCGCGATCTGAAAGTATTATGCTGCACCACGGGAGGTGCACGATTCGACAGAATCTAGCATGGTACCGAAGAAGAGGGTACGAAGGGAGAAGAAAGTAAGTAAGAGGAAGGAGGAAGATACGAGCGACCACGACCAAAGTGGAAAAGAGAAACAAGTAGACACCGAAAAAAGAAAGATCGTAGTAGGTAAAAAGCCGCGGTGGTGGTTCCTGGGTCTCGAAGACACGAGTCGTGGTAACAAAGGGCAAGCTTATCTCGCGCACGCATCAAAACCGGAACACGAGTCGACATAGCAAGCATATTCAACATACCACGAACCACATAACGTACACATGCATATCTCTACGAGTTCCCCTTCCTTTTTCCCTAGGTTCCAATACGTTAAGCTAAGGCATAAACCCATTGTACCTTTGACTCTGCGCTGCGCGCATTATCCGCGCTTTCCTCCGTCTCCGAAGAAGCGTTTTTTCATAGTATTTGGCTAAAGTAGAACGCTCCGTTGTACTCGAATAAAGAGATAGATAATAAATAGACATTGTCCGAAGGTTTTGAGAAGATTGGTAAAACGTAGGTATGGTTTTTTGTCAGTAGGCTAAGGATAGAGGTGCCGTAGAGGACGAGAGTTACGGCAAATTAGCGGAAAGCACTGGGTCACAGCTGGCCGAGCGCGCCCCAATCTACGTCCTGTGATTTAGTGGCGCGCGCTCGAACGACGCACAGACTTCATTACTAAATTACACAATAGCCCAGCCGTCGGTGGATCAATTTTTTCGTGGTTTCACCGAAGCCTCGTTCAATTACCGTGATCCGTGGTTAATCGCAGGGATGCGCGTTCCAGCCGAACTGCCGATCGATTCCAAACCATCCGAATACGCCAACTTTCTTCGGTTAAATTATCGCTGCGAACGTTTAAAAAACGGACATTTACGTACACGCGCTGGTGGTACGCGCTGCGATTAACATTTTTGTTACGCACGACGGTAGTCGTTTGAAAATTTCGAACGATTTATCGTTGTCCGCTACATAGTTATATTCAGGCCACTTTTTTTTTCCTTCGTACCATTTTTCATTCCTTTAGCTATATATCGACGCGGTAAGTAGAAAAGAAAAGAATAGAACAAGATAGAGAAGAAGCAACGTTGCGGTATTCGTTATTTCGATAAAACGGACGAAACAACTGGAGTTGTTGTCGACTACGATTTAATACCGTTCTTAGAGAAGCTGTTAACCGTTAATTGAAGCAAACGAGCGATAATTGCCGCGTTACTGGCCACTTTATATCTCGTACGTACGTAGGTACGCGTAAATCGTAGTAACGACGCGTCACGCGCAATCACCCCGATTAATCACGGTCCGAACGATTCCAACGATTCGACTGTTGGTAACTCGCGAATCGCCACGGATATCGCCACTTGGATTCGCGCGATTTTGCATCGTATTATTAGGACGGAACCGTGTAACATGGTCGGTTCGAGTAATCCATAGGCGCGTGACGAGAGAAGAAACAAGGACGCGACGTAAGATGAGAAAAAGCGATATAGATAGACGGACAGAGGGAGGCAGAGTATTGGGAATTAGCGTGATCGAGAAACGAGCTCGTAAATGAGACAGTCCATACTCGTGTTTGCCGATCCGTTCCGGTTTAGGGGTTGGTTGTGGTGGACTGAAAACGCGGGAGTCGATGGTCGGGGATAGCGGAGAGAAGCGGAGAGTAGGGACGACAAGGTTGAGAGCTAGCGCTTCGGGGTGTACGGGGTTGAAGCAGAGGGAGCCACACGGGTATTAGCATATTAATTTCGCAGAGACTGCGACGCGCAGATAAAGCATCTTAGGTAGGCGAACTTCGGTGATGAATCAAGCTCATACCGCTGGTAATTATTCAGAAAGTTCATCGCCAACGGGCGATCCGCACGGGACGGAACGAAATAAAAATATTTTTCTTTCCAGGACCTCCAGGTAACATCGCTCATCGTTATCCTTCTTTTTCTTCGTCCCCGACGTTTCTTTCCTTCTTTCGTGAAAAATCTGCCGCAGCAAGGACGAAAAAAAAAAAAAAGAAAAAGGAAGAAAAATGGCGAAGACGGGAAAGGTAGTTACACGCATTCGACGCGTTTACATCCCGAGAGGATGAGCGGGTTGGCGTGGATCGATCGGAAGGTTGATAAACATCGCGATACGACACGACTATATATACGTATGTACCTACTTACGCGCGGTTCTTTTTCGTCTTAGCGAGTACGTAGGTACGCGGCGTATTTACCACGCGGCGTATTTACCACGCGGCGTAAACTTAGTTGTACGTTCCGTGGAACGACGTTAATCTATTTACCAGCTGACATACCCTTCTTTTCCCCACCTTCCAAAAACTCTGGTTTCAACCGTCTTTATCAAGCTCGTATTTCATCAGGGGCGTCCGATTATGAGCGAACAAGAAATTAACTTTTTCGCTAATTAACTCCCCAGAGTCACTAACGAACCACAATCAAAGTCAAGTATTGTCTCTTCCTTCCTTTTCGTTGTCCCGACAACAGGCGCTCTTCTTTTCGCGACGCAGAAAATGCAGACAGAAAGGAAGAGCGACGAATTTTTCGAAAAACACCGATTCCTATCGTCTTTCGATTCGTTACGCGTATGATTACGCGTGTATAAGGTACGCTTGTACGCGTCGACTAAACGACTTGGATTTTTCCAACAACGAATAGCACTCGGTAATTCGAACGTTTCGAATTCGAGCAAGCTGAAATCTGTCGGCTGTGAATATTCGAACGTTTCGCGGAACCGTCTGCCTCATAAATATAAATCGACTTTTTCTAATTAACCGCAACGTAACGCGTAAAAAATGCAAAACGAAAATTGTATAAAATCTGTGTAGCCGTAGCAAATGAAAGGATTTATACGCGTAACAAAGCAATCATCTTCGTTAACTCTGATTTAGCAAGATTTGGTAGGATATTGCCTACCAAATCTCCTACCATATTAAGAATCGCCACAGTTTTTCATCCGCTATGTATCGTCGTGCGATGCGGGAACGAGAAAATCGTATGGAGAAAACCGATGCAAGATATTGCACGTACGTATGTATGTATGTATATTGGTTTCGATAGCTGGCTGCATCTTTTTGGTTTTCCCTTCGAACGAACAACTAGGGTTAGATTTGGGTTAGGTTTGCTAGAATCGTAACACGAAACGTGCAAGAATCGAGAGGCAATCGATAGCGAGCACCCACATTGACAGCGTCTACCCTTCTTTCATGCATATGCTGATGTCACCCATATATTTGCCAGGACATGGACGCCAGTGGTTGGACCACCGGTCGATCGAACCGATCGATTCCAAAGAAGAACATTCGAGCACTTGATCTTTTTATCGATCGATTTGGACAGCGTTCCGTTTTACGATCGCGTTCGTAGTTCGATGCATCGGCTTCGGCAAAAGTTATACGCAGCGAACGGGCTGTGGCGGAACGCGAAAACACAGGACCGGCTTTTCATACAGCGATTCGGAAGCGAATCAAAGAGCGGTGCGGCACGTTCGAACGTGGACACGGAGTTCTTCTTTTCTGGTAGTACGCTAAGCGATAAACGCCGACGCTGACTCGAGTGGCAGTAAAAAAGGCAGAGATGTCACGAGAAGGAACAATAGGCCACGAAGAGATGCATTGTCGTGGTTGACTTCCAGAAGTCTGTCGCAAAGGAAAGGCTCGCCGCGAGGGAACAGCCAGCTCGTATGAATGCAGCTTTTAATTACGTTCTGAATAGACCAGTCTCGCGTATACGCCTTTATACGAGTCACGATGAACGAGAGTTTGCGATACGGCACACACCCGTAATAATGCGACTCCGCCGCGCCGGTGAACGCAAAAAAAGTTGCGTCTCCGAGCGAGACAAGCCGGTAGCCACTACTACCCCGTAGTCCGTAGCCGGTGGTCGTACGCTCGTTGCTCCTATCTATAGCGCGAATATGCCCGGCTCTATTGCCTTCTGTCTCCTCTCCCCTCTTCGTCTTCCACCTTTTCGTCGCGTCGAACGCTCCGTTTTTCTATCCGCCTTTCGACTTTCCCCTTTCGATCGTCAACATTGTGCGCGTCCGCGTAAATCCAATAATTACATTATTACGTCGGGTATCAAACAATCGTATTTCCCTTCTGCTTCCTGCCATGCTTTCTGCCATCGCGCCAACATCTTTTCCCCACTCGGAGACAGGGATAACCCAAAGCAAGTTTCCACTTTTTACCGATTTACCGTACCGCGAAATTTTACGATTGTCGTTTACGACCATCGTTTCGAGGAGTCGAAGTTGACGAAAATTCCGCAAGGTTTTTGTCCCAAGTTACGCCGTAACACCGAGCTCTCGTCCGTTCGTCCGCTTGAATGGTCACGTACATCGTATCCGTTCCACCTTATTTTCTTTCGCGGCAGAAAAGAGAAACTGGCTGCAAAACCGACGAAACGAAGGGCGGAGCTCGATGATTGGCAGTCGCAACCGTAGATGCGGCTAAATGCTCGCGTTGACCTCGCGAGTCGAGGATGACGCGGAGATTGAACGATCGAGATGAAAATCCGGGGCAGAGCGGCAACGACGCGACGCTGCACAGCAACCAAGTTGGTTGCGTCGCGTCGCGATGTTGATCACGGGTCGGATTGAACGAGAATCGGAGTGTCCTAGAACGGCAATTGAACGCGTTTAGCAATAACGTTTCGTGTCGTCTCTTTATATAACCGTGTCATCGATGGGACTCGCTCGTCTCTCGATTTACGAGACTCGCGACCGCGACCGTACCGCTCCTGCGACCAGAGTAAAAGAAGGCGGTGGAAGAGAGATAGGGGCAGAGCGCGAGAGAACGATGATCGAAGAAACGCGCAGAGAAGCTTTACGAGGCGACCGAGAACAGCCGACCAGGAAAGTATGGAGGACAACGTTGCGTCGAGATCCGAGCTAATGTTTCATTAAGACGAGCAGCTGCGCCGTCGTCGCTTAACTTATTAAACGACACGCTCTTCTGGAAGGCTGGAAGCACCGGCTATGGAAAACATCGCGCGCCCCAGCTACGGTGCCGTTACAGACCACCAAAGGTCTTTTGCAACGCGGTAACGCTCGCGATCACGATGCCAGGCTATACTCTTTGCATCGGTACGCGACTATCTCGCTATTCAAACGCGTTTTCCAACGAGGTGATCGCAAACGACACGCCCGCCAAGCAAATTCGTCCGTTGCGCTTTAACGAGAGTGATCTCGTCTCGAGGAAACGCCGGCATTTTTTCAGGGTCGACGAATCGCGATCTTCCTCGATCGTTCGACCATCGCCGATTCAACTTCGGTTTGGTCACGGAGCAACGGTAGTAGAAAGCGGAAAAATCCTTCTACGATTGCCGGAAGCGTCTGAATTATCGGCACGCCCTCCTTTACCTTGTTTTAGCAGCGCGGCGCTATCAAAAGGCCGACAATTTCGCGCAACAATTTTCACGCATTGTTCGTTGCCTCGAACGAACTTAAAGGCGTCAATCGCCGGCACGTATCGACGCCGAGTCGTAAAAGCCTGCAGATTTTTTTTGGAGCAGGGTAAAAGTGAAACATCGTCAACGTCCCGTATCGTAACGCGTATATGGATGTGCCGCGAACAGCTAGGTAAAACGGTAACTTGGTAACGCAGTAACGCAGGCCCACCTGACTTTCGTAAGCGGATCACGCTCCCTGCTGAGTGCTTTACGGCATCGCTTTTTTCCTGCGCCCACTCCTCCTCCTCTTTCTCCGACTGCTCCGACTCATTCCCTCGACCTCATCCTGCGACTCTTCCACCGCACCGCAACTACCGACGCATGCTAGGTATACCTAGCTGCCTTCCGCTTTTTCCTCGCAAAATACCCTTCGTTTTTTTCCTCCCGTTCCATCGGTCGTCGGCGTACGTTCGACTAAATCACCGTGACACGATCCAAAGCTAACTCGAAAGCCAAAATCACGATTTCTTCTAGGCAGAGGCCAGAGACCAGGGACCGAACGATACGCGAACGAATGTGTTTCGAAGAGAAGAAGGAGCGTAAGGGTAAGGGTAAGAAAAAACGACGGCGATTGCGAAGAGTAGCGTATAATAAAGCGTGGTAGCGCGTGGCCACGCCACTTGCTTATGCGTCGTATGTCGTCCGACTCCGAAGTCTGTCCCCTGCGAACAAAACCGCCGATATCCACCTACCCTCCTACCTACTCTCCGCTCTCGTCATCCAGCGAGAGCTGTCGCGTAACAACTCGATTCCATATTCCCGCGGCGGTTGTCGCCCCGAAGAAGAATTGAATGAAATAAAATAAAGCTGCGGATTCTGCGTGTTTTATGGTGAGGATCGCTCCTTCCACGAACCGTCGCTCCGCTATCTACTGGACCGTGTGTGCGAGCACACGCACGCGTTCATCTATCCGTTTACAGCTTATCCCATCGACGTTCCTATAATGCGTGTTTTTCTATATCGTTGTGTAAACGATACTATCGACTTAGAGGTATCCTCCTACCGTGCTATTCTCTCGATCGGAATTTTGTTCGCGCGGCGACAAAGTCGCCCAAGACACGCAAAGGCATTGTTGCGCCGAAAGGAACGATTAAACGGTTCGTTGCAACGAGGCGTGACCCGCACAAAGTGAGACGTTTGCCGGCTTTTGAAAGTGACGCGTGGGGTCAATGCGACCGCGTGCCGTCCGAAACCGAAGATTTTTCCACCGATTTCCAGACGTTCCATGTGCCTCGACTTTTCATTGTCGCCAGTAGCGGAACATCGGCTGTCCGGTCGATTGTTCCGCTGTATTTGGCAGACGTTCGAAGCTCGTTACGCGATACTCGCCCACTTTGCCGGTCGAACGTACACGCCCACGAAACAATTATGCCGATCCACACCACACGGCGCTTATATCCAGCTGCTGTCTGTTTCCTTCTTCTTTTTCCACCTTTCCCCGTTATTCAAAAACGCTCCCTTCTTCCGTCCGTCCATCGCCATTTAACACACTTTATCGCAAATTGCTCGACCACAGCTCGTTCCGATTTAGAGCGTCTTCGTGAAACCCTCGCAAACGCGCCTTTCGTCATTCGCTCTTTCTTACGGTCGTTTCATGCCATCGGTAGGGACGGTCGTACCTATCGTTCACCGTCCAAAAGCGAGTCTATTCGTTGATTCGCTTTCGATCTGGGTACGATTCGTCTCCTCTTCTCGTCGAGATCGAACGATCGCGCGTATTTGGGTAAAAAAATAGCGGAGCGTTGGAAGGCAGCTAGTCGCTCGAAGAAAACACGAAAGCGGAACGCAAGTACGATCTGTGACTTGCCGTAACGTCGAAACGGACAGAATCGTAGGACAGGATTTCCGTTTCGAGGTCGATAGTCGTGGACAGTCGTAGCAGACTAAACAGCCGTGAGAACGCGTTTACTTCCGCGAGAAACGAAAATGTTGGCGACCAGTAGGGATGGAGACGAATCGGAGCGACGAAAACGCGAACGCGACACTTGGAGCTGGTAAGGCGAGGCAAGGCTGACGACCCGAGGGGTGAACGCGAGGAATCCTTGGGGAATTTAGCGAGAGCGTTAGATCGGACGGCAGTAGCGCGGATAGGGACAGCAGCGGACAAAAGGACAGATATAGATAAGTAGTAGGCGAAAGGAGAGCAACGGAAACGCGTCGTTTTTGGAGGAGAGACGAAGGTAGGCAGGGTACGCAGGCATAGCGGTAGGCGCGTACGTATACACGGGACGACGCTGGCGTGTGCGATGCGAGCCACAGGAAATGTCAAGATCACGAGGAACCAACTCGGGCTACGACGGCAATATCGCATCTGTCCGATCGCATCTAGCCGACGCGCGCGTTCACCCCTCACGCGTTGCCTACGCTCTACACCACGTCGTCCATATATGTATCTACCTATTTCTCGCTACCGATTACTCTCCACCTAACCCATTGCGAATCTCTCTTCTGCTCTCTCTCTCTCTCTCTCTCTCTCTCTGTTTCTAGATTAACTACGTATGGTCGCGCGTGCTTTTGCCCGTTTAACGTCCAATTCAACTTCCGAGGCACGATCGTTTATCGTATCGTCGAAAGAACGATAGTCGCTTGCACTTTGGTCATTTTCTTAAATCGTTGACGCGTAAAGTTTCTTCGAATCGATTCGCGCTATGCGACAGCATCTCGCGCGTGTGAATCGACGGTGTTCGGATAATTAAAATTATCGCGGACGATAAGGGAAAACGTAAGAACGAATGAATCCTCGAGCAGCGACAAAAAAATTATCGCCTAAAATAGAAGAAGGAAAGGGGAAACTTGACGGACTATCGATTAGCTGTCGTTTTATCTGGGAAAAGTAAAAGAAGAACAGGCTCTAGGGAACGGACAAAGTTGAGATGGATCCGAACCGTGGCAGGTTACACGAGAATACTCCTAAAATTGTCTTCGATTCCGTTGGCTTCGTACATAGTTCGAAAACGGTTTATCGCTACAAGCTCGTGAAAGCTTGCTCGTACGTAGTGTATACACCCACGTGGCCGAACGGTACGTTGTCGAAAGCGATGAACGATAACATGCCCAATTCGTAACGTAGCTCTATAAACCTTAATTCAGAAGAGAAAGGATTCGTCGGCTCGTTGTCCCGTCGTTCAAAAACACTCGATCGTTTTTGGGTCGATCCCGCATGCGCCACTATTTAATTAAACGAAATATCGTCATCGTTAGTGGAGGTTTATCGACCTCGTGAGAAGAATTCAACTGGAACGAACGCGTTAAACACCCAGATCGTGCGGTGCCGGTTGCTCTTGTCGCATCGTTTTCTTACCAGCATATCCATAGCGCATCGCGGGTGCCATATTCGCCTGCTTTTCTCTCGACTCTTCTCGAACAGCCACGACAGTTCCAGATTTCCGCCGAAGAAATACGATTCGTTGCTAGTTTACGCCCATATTTCCACTCTTCGTTACGAAATATCTAAATACCCGTACATGGAAACGTCCGATTTCTAGCATCGATGCGCGAACGTAGTATCGTTACTAAGAGCGAAAAGTTTTGAATCTCGCGTCGCTCTTTGTGTCTCGTATGGTATGGAAGAGAGATAGTAAAAAGAGAAAGAACGGGAGATCTCGATTCGAGTCGCGACGAGGACTCGCATTCTGGAACGGTCGGTCAATAGGACCGGGATACGAATCGTCTCGAGACGAAAGGAACAGTTTGGGTGGTCCTCAATTGGACGGGTCCGTTTGCATGTTAGCAAGCAGTCGGCTTAAGCCCGTTGTCCGTTAATTTGCCTTTGAATTGAGGCAATCGTTTAATAACGCGAGCGTTTACGTTCGAACATGCAGACCGTTGTTACTCGTTGAAAAATAACGCGACGGAACGACGGTGCCATCACGCGTCGCCGATCGGTTAACACGATAAAATAATTGTCAACCGGCCTTCCATGTATCGTCAGGATGTACCGATTTTCGTTCATTTACGTCCGACAGAGCAGAGTCGTCATCGTAGAACGATTCCTAATCTTGAAATTCCTGTATACGTCGCTAGATAACGACTGGTAAGCCGCTGATTTTGGATTGGAACGGGACTCTGCTCGTTCGGAGCAAAGGGAGAGGTTGACTATTTGGAGAAACAGCGGCTACCAGCCACTCGACTAACGAGATAATTAAGAGTACCGTAGGAGTAGGAGAACCCGGACTTGGGTTTTTTGTTGGTCGCGTGCTGGTGTCGACTCGTGTCGGACAAGATCTCGTTCATCTTTTTCCTTTCTCTCTCAATATTTTTTCTCTCCCGTTCTCTTTCTCCTCGTGCGCTTGTCTATCGTTCGTCGGAATCGTCGTAATCGGCGAATACCGTTCCACGTGACAAAATCAAAATTCTCGGTAGAAACTTTAACGGAAACTTTTAGCGTATTCTCGTGTAAATGGATACAGCGGAAAACGGATGATCGTTTCGCCAAGACGAGAAAGTCGGATCAAGATCTACGTCGTACGAACGAAATCAACTTTGACGACGCCACGAAGAAATGATACGAACGACGTATCCTTCCGCGTCAAATAGGTACACTCCTTTTAATATTTTCTTCTCCTGTATTTCCTGCCTTCACTTTGTTCCACTTCTTTTACTCCGTTTTAGCATCTTTTCAAATCGGTCTTTTCATCTCTTTGCTATCGGCCACGTATTAATACGAAAGCCAAAGAGGGGCGGAGGAGGAACAAAAAAAAAAGAAGAAAAAAGAGAAAGAGAGGGAGAGAGCTTGATTCAATGCCCCGTCCTTCTCCCTCTGATCTTTCGCGATCCTCTTTGCGGGCAGGTCCCGACTGCTTTGTCTCGAGACACGCGGAAAACTTTAGCCGGAGAAAGAGCTCGGTTTCTTGCCGTGCCTACGTTCCTAGACAATGCACGAACTTCTGTAATTAAAGTTATGTTCCCGTGTCGACGTAAAGTTACGCCAACTTCTACTTGGCTGCTCCGCTGTTCCCCTTTGAGAAGCAGCGCGTCCGAGGACCGGTTGTCACTTATAAACTGTCAAGTTCGTTTCAAATCTTATCTGAGCCGGTGGAAACAGTTTTACGAAGAAATCGTGCTTGCCGTTTCCGCGCGAGTATCGCGTCGATGTTCCGATAGAAAGCTCAAATTATCCCGACAAATTTCATTCTCGCCATTCTGCTCCGATTCCGAGAGAAATGGGAAACGAAAAATAAGAGACCAAGAGAATGCGATCGTTCGCATCTTCGCTCGCCATTTTATCAATGTTGAAGCGGTCATCGCTTCTAAGGAAACTCTACGTCTGATCTTTTAGTGTTTTCAAGCACCGAAGCCATCGACAGCCTATAGACGAAAGACAGCGTCGAAGGCAAACCATAAACTGTACACAGGCAACGTTGGCTTCAGGGTTTTCAGTCATAGGATAACACAGCCAGCGTGCGGTTCTGGATCAGCTCGATTATATTCCGAACTTTGTATTTACACTTCGACATTTAAAGTATATATTTTCTACCTTACAGTTTATCCACGCGTTCCTTTGTACTCACATACATCCGATAACCTGAACAATCTATATACACACAGTTTGCTGGAAACATTATCTCCTTTGTTCGAAGATCGAAGGATCAGCGAGCAGGTGTACGGCGAGTTTCGAGGTCGATGATAATAAGCATCGTTTGGAAAAGCCGACGCGTGGTTAGAACTGAAAAAAAAAAGAAAGAAACCTTAGCAGCTAGTATAGTGGTATACGTATGTACGTACATATGTAACCAAGTAGGAGTATATAGCTATGCGAGAAAGAGGGAAGAAGAGAGAGGCAGAGGAAAGCGAGAAAGCAAAAAAGGAAGGCGAGAGAGCAAAGCGCGGAGATGGTCCGGGTATTTGCGAGATAGCGACGCCGTGTGAGATAAGGGTGCTCGGCTTGGAGTCCCGAAGGAAACGTCTTTTGCCTTTTCGCGAACATTCGCCGAAAACGAGCAAACCCGTCTGTCGGAGAATATGATTTCTTCTGTACATTCGGAATGGCAATCGCGTCGCTTATACTCCGCTCTCTCTATCTGCTGTTTTAATAGATTATTATCGCGTGGCTTTCCACGTAACCGCTAACACCGTTTACCTCTATGGTTTCCCTGACTCAACGCCATTTTCGTAGCTTTCCGTTGCTCCTTCGCAGTCATTCTCGCAACCTCCGATTCCACTTTACTTCCACCTTTCAGTTTCTCCTTACGACGGTTACTGCTGCTGTGCAAAGTTACCTACGCGTACCTACGTGCACGCGTTCAGGTGACGCGATGCCTCGCGCGGATATCATCGATCGTAAAAGTTTATTCGTTCTAGAAGCTCGCACGTCGTTTCGGGAATAATTTCGCAGAGAAATGAAATATATATATATGCATCGAAGGAAAGGAATAACGAGATTGTGACCAAGAGAGCGGAAGAGCGAGAGCGAGAAAAGGGGAAGAAGGAAAGGTGAAAGAAGGCGAAGAAAAGGTTGGGGTTGGCGCGGCAAGGCGGAGCGTGGAGGTGGCGAAGGCGGGGCGAGCCAAGTTTCAGAGGCGTGATGTATCGACGGAATTTCAAAGTACATAAAAAGATAGGGTACACAGGAGGCACTGCCGTTCCCGAGAAATTGCACTTCGGGTACGCGCGCTTCGGTCTCTTCGCGTGTCCTAGCTCCTCGAGCTCTCTCCCAGCTGTTCGTTTTCATTCCGGATTTCAAACGGTTCGTCGTCGTTGTGGTCGTTACTCGAACGATTTTTGTCGTCGACGGTCTCTCGTTTAGAAAGAAACGCGGCTCTTCTCACCGTGAAAAAGCAGGTTGCACGCGCCGCGATCCGATTTTCGATCGAGATCGATCCGTATCGAGTCAAACCGGAGGAATGGTGGCCGCGCAGGAAGAACAGAGATAAGAACGCGATGCATAATCCATCGGAAGGGATGAGAGGTCGAAAGCGTTGGTGGTGAAGGAGGTGGTAGAGGGTGCGATGGTTCGGAGCAAGTGGCAAGGAGGGCAGGAGAAGCTAGGACGCGGGAAAGGAGGCAGTGGGCAAGAGGGTGGCCGGCAGAACGAGGGAGAACGAGGTAGGAGAACGGAGAAGGAAAGAGAGCGAGGAAGGGACCGAGAACCGCGATCCATCAAGAAGACAGAAGGGTTTGGGGTGATGTATCCGAGGATAGGTTGACCTCTGCGCCGGACACTATAAAATCACTCTTAAACATTCCTTCCTAAAACGATCGCGAGCTTTTAACGAAACGCTTGTCTTGGCGATCGATTTCCAACTTTCGAGTTCCGCGGAATCTCGATCGCGTTTCGCTTCGGCTTCGTTTCGCGAATGATTCGCGTCGCGCAAACATCTCGGTGTATCGGCACGATTCCATCGAAACGTGGAAAAATCTGGTGGAAGAGAATCGCGATGACGAGACGCGAGCCCCCCGAACAGAAGTAAATGCTGGATCTCGTATGCGACGAACGCAACGAAATATCGGATGACGTTTCGCTGTATAGTTGGCGTTTCATTGTAAAGCACCGCTGCTACCAGCCAGCCTCCCGGCGAAATGTCACGAAACGTCGGAAATTGGAAAGCTTATTCATATTTTTTCGATAGACGATAATGCGGTCTGCCGCGACGGATCGGGCACTTTCATTCCGCATACGTAATGCGAGAACCGAGCGAGGGATGGGAAAACCAGCCGCTCACCGATGGATACGAGCTCCTCGACGCGCAACCCCAACCAAGGTACCAGTTTCCAGCGCATCCCGACGATTCCACGACTCCACCACGGCCACTACTTCCCCCGCCCTTTTTCTCGCTCGCGGGCAAAGACCAACGCGCGTAGATACACCTACGAATTTCGCGAGTACGTCAACTGCATCGCCGGTCTCGTCGCGTCGTGATCTACCGGTAGTCTCCGGACCATTTGTCGTTTATTTCGCTCTCGGCGATCGACCCTCTTCGGCAACGGAAACCTTGAACGAGACTCGTACCGGACGACGCAGCGCGTCGCGGACCAAAACAAAGTCTCGTCGTCTGGTCTCGCGGAACGAGTAACTATCGCGTTCTTTTCGAGCCTGACCAATGGTAAGATGACTGAATTTGGATGGCGCAGCCTGTTGGCGATTGGGTCGCGCGGTTTGGCCGATGCGGAAAAAGGGTCGAGGGAAGGGAGACCGAACGTAAATGCAAATGCAACGCAAACGCGAACGCGATCACATACCCGCCGAGAACCAGCATTGGAAATTAGACACACGTTTCATTTCCTGAAGCGACTGCGATTTCCGCAATAGCTTCAAATATTGGAAATATCTTGCGCTGTTCAATTTACCGCGAGATCAGCGATTCGAACGCGTTTTATAACGAAATTGAAAAAATCGGTTCGTCGACGTTTCTATTACCGACTCGCGTGAAACTCGATTCGACCCGCCACGACCCGGTTCGATTCTCCTAGAGAGGAAAGCTATCGGCGAACGACCGACCACTCCGACCATCGCCAACTATCGTCAACCACGTCCAAATAAGCGATATTACGATGCTGTGACGATAACGTTCTAAATCGGCTGGATGCAGACACGGTCGACGAAGATCGCGATCGGTGAACGTAAAAGCACGCGTGGATTGGCGCTCGATCCGCGAGAATGCGTTTATGGCTACGTCGAAGGATTGCCGTCTGGATGAACGAATAAAAAAATCGCAGGTCGATGGGAAAAGGTCAGAGGTGGGGATGAGATGTCAAATTCAGACACTCGGCTAAAAGAGGCGGTCGATTGGGTAGAGGGGCGCGCGCGAGAAGGGTCGAGTCGCGGAAAGTAGAGGAATCGACGGTGCACTTTATCGATGCCATAAAGACTAATATAATCCCGAGAAGGAAAAAGAGCGAGCGAAACGCGATAGACCAAACGACGGCGGGTGTCGACACGCACACGGTATCGAGGGAACGCGCACCAACGCACCACGGCAGGCTGTTTTTTACACGAAGTGGCTTTTTGCGGACGACAGGGCATTTAAGGGAATTGCTCCCTAGCGCCTTAGCTCGGTCGCAACGCTCCTCGCCTCGCCCTACTCCGTCCTGCTTCTCTGTGCCACGCCACTCCAGAAAAACTACTCGTCTCGGTTGTCGGTGACGTCGTACTTTCACGTTTAGCGCAATAACTAAGCAAGTACCTTCGTTCGGCGATCTTTCTCTCGATGCCGGATTACACCGATCGTCTGCCGAACAGCAAAACGTCGTTTTCTGAACGCGAGCAATTGGAAAAATAAGATTATTCGCGAAATTAACACCACCGACGGACGAACCAACGACCGTGTCCCAAATCCTCTGCTTCTTTTCGAAAGACATCGCATCGGTCATGACGTTCCTATTCAGTTTCGCTCTCGTACCCGATATCGCGCTCCATTGCAACTCCTTTGTCGTTCTTCTCCGACTTTGAGGCGTTTTCTCGTTTCGTTCCTTCTTCTTTATTCTCGCGGCGTTGTTCTCATTCCGTCTATGGATAGACAGCGCGATTGCAACGACAAGGACAACCGCAACCGCAACCGCAACCGCCATCGCTACCGCAACGACATTCGTTTTTGCCAGTAATTTTCACCCTCGTTTCGCCCTGTTTCTCCCTCTCGAGTTTCATCGTCTCTCCGACTACATCCACTTTCACGTTCGCGACAATGACGACGGCGACGAAAGAAAGTGGCGATGGTTCGCGTGTCTCTCGCGCATCGCACGAACCAGCCCTTATCGCAAATGACTGCTTCCGCCGAGTACGGAGCCATTTGGAAGGCGTAACGGCGTGACGTTTTGGTTCTCACGGCGATCGCAACCCAAGTGCCTAATCCAGACGGTAACGACCTAACACAGCCGGTAAGCAACACCGCGGACAAAGACGAGGCGCGTTTTTCCTTTGAAAACGCGTCAAGGAGCGTTATCCTCGATAACGCGGCGTCGATAGGTCACCGCGTGTGCCTACGTTTACCAGCAACTTGCCTATTACGGTGCGTCCACGACAGCCGAGCGAACGCTCGCCCTTCTCCCACTCTGGTAAAGTTTGATAAAATGAAAGTGCGAACGAGCGTTTGTTCGCCGTTCGATTATGCCTTCGCTGCCAACGAAACTGTCGCTTAAACGAAACGGCGAGTGAAACCACGGAGATGTAAAGAACGAAGCTGTCGTTCGAACATAAGCAAATACGTCGAATTCTTGTTTACACTTTGGTTTTTTAATTTTACTACAGCCGAGGATTCATAGGGTTTTTGCTCCTTTTGCGACGAAGAAGGCCAGAAACTTTTCCCTTCTCGTATCCAAATCCAGTAGCTATTCGATCGCGTAGAACGAGTGCGGTTCGACAAGATTCTCGTTACTCGTCGATCTCGATTCGACGTCTTATTATCGAGTTCAGTGAGTTGGCGAGTATAACGAGTGGCGTAGCATCTTCGTCACGCGTTACACGATCGATCGTACTCGAGGCTGCAGCCGCTAAGTAAATTACTCCGATTCGCAGATATACGATAGGTTGCGACTACAACACGACCTAAAGTCGTCGATTCGTAAGCGACGCGACGCTTCGAATAAGTCGACAGCGCGGCGAACGCGCGTTAACAAAATCATAAATCAAGGAGCGATCGCATTCGATTGGCGATAGTTGGCCGCGCGACTAGCTGTTCGCGTGAATGGCAAGCGTAGTTTTAATTGAAACAGATAGAGCGATCAGCGAGTAGCGGTTAAACGCCTGGTGGGACGAGTAGCGTGCGCGACCCTTCGACGAAAGGGCGCTTGCTGGACGTCGAGCGTGGGGGATGTCTCGAGCGCGGTATACCCTTTCGTGGGATTATTCGGTGGGTAATGTATGGCAAACATAAATCACGGTATACGGGACGACCGGACGGCCGTACCTACGTGAAACTCACTGTCGACGATGATCCGCTCGACGCGCGGTTCGGTTAAACTAATTGCCGAACACTCTGTTCGCCACGCCACCGATTCGTTTTCTCCACCGCTGATCCTCCTTTTTCCTCTCTTTTTCTTTCTCTTCCTTTTTCTCTCTTAGCTTTGGTCCCTACCGACGATCGAGCAACGATACGAGATCGCTCTTGGCTCTCGTCGAACGCGTACGACTGCGGTTTAAAGAAGGTCGGTCGGCCGTTCGATAAGAAGCAAGAATATTTAAAAGAAAAGGAAGGCGTGATAGCACGTGGCAGTCGGTAGTCGAGGGTGTAATTCTAATTACGCGGAGTATCCCGTTGCAGATTTACGAGGTCAGCCATACACGTGTACGAATCACTCGTGCACCCTTTCCACGTAGCCCTGTGACTTTTCTCCCGTGCTTCGCCACTCCATTTACATATGAATTAAACTATTACGCCCCATACGGCAACCGCGTTAAACCGCTTCGCTACCGGCTCTCTTCCGCTGCTCCTGCCAACCTGTTCTCCGCTCCGGACTGCAGCCCGTTGCCTATTGCCCACCACTTGCTTCCCATTACCCGTTACCCGTTACCCATTACCTATTACTCGCGCGCGATCTATCACCGCCAAACTCATTTCGTTTCGCGCTTCTTTCTTCCGTTTTCACACCGCTTGGTCTACGATTCCACCCGATCCACCCTCTCTCTCTCTCTCTCTCTCTCACTTTTTTATTTTCTATCTCTCGCGGCAGAAAAGGCCAAAACAGCCACCCTTTATTTTCTACTCGAACCGTGACTCGCCGAATCACCCCTTTCGCTTTATCCTTGATAAGTATAAACCGGTCCGTTAATGGAAACCACTTGAATATTTCATCTTCTTCTGCCGTGATGAGCCGAGCCCGCGTACAGGCTGTCCAATCCAGTACGGCTTCCTAAGCGGCTGAAAATTCGCTAAATGTACCTACTGAAAGAGAGAGCGCGAAGAGAACGAGAAGAGAGGCTTACCTGGGATAAGAATTACGTCTTCTCGCTGACTGAATCACGAGGAACCGCGAACGAAGGAAAGCGAGTACGATTTTATCGCTAGATAAGATAAGATGTATCGCTTGTAGATAAGAGTAGATGTTTAAGTCGTGATGATTTCGTAATTTGGTCGAGGTTAATTATCAACTCGATTGGAAGCCCGTGGTCGTTGGTGAAACAAAAGAGATGAAAAATGAGAGAACGAAGGAAGAGAGCGACAGGGCTGGCGTGTTTTTTCGCGGGTGCTACGTTCAATTGGAAGAAACGAAAAGCTCGCGTTGATTCGTGGAACGACGGTCGCGATACCGAACGAAACGAGAGATACCGAAACGACCACGCCGATGACCTCGCCTGTTCTACGGGTTAAAATCGATAGCTCGTACGGTCGAGCCCAAGTTCGGTACAAAACACTCGTGTTCTGTTTAATATTGCAGGATGCGAGCTAATGCGCACCGGTCTCGTTAATGCCAACCCTTGCCTCGCTTCTACCACAGACTCGACTTTGTTGTCGCGATAAAATCATCCGCTTTCCGCGTTTTCCACTCGCCGACTCGTAACGACGCTCGCGTAAAATCGTAAGTCTATGTTTCTAGCGCATTCTGTTCGTGCGTTACGCGCGACGTTGTTTCTCGAATAATCGAAAAAGAGAAGAAAACCGAAGAAAGGAAAGAAAGCGAGCGAGACCGGTCACGTTTGGACGTGTGCGTGCCACGTTAAAACGCAGTTATCCGTTCGTTAATTCCGACGATCAGAACGTTGCTAGCCAGAATGTCGGGGTTTGGCGACCCCTTTTGACGGCAGTGTCGGTAACCACTCCATGCGGTAGCGTACTAATTGCAGCCACGGATGCCGGTTACTGCTCTTCGGGGTTAATCCTCAGCGGCGTAAGAACGAGAAACGGAGATGTGGAAGCGACGCGTAAACGCCTACTTTTCCACGATCGCTACGCCTTTGCGGTCAAAGAGTTGCGGTAAACTCGTCCGAGGAAACGCTTACGAACCAGCCGTTAGCGCGGTTACAAGATTCTTGGTAATTACGTGTGATTAATGCCACCAATTAAAGAAACGCGGTAGAAACGTTTGTACCGTGTGTCACGAGTTCTTTTTCCATCTACCTTTACTTACTCGCCCGATTCTCGTCTTGGTTCGTTAATTACTCGTTTTCTTCCTTCCTTCCTTCCTTCCTTCTTCCCTTCTTCTGGTTCGCTTCGTTTCGTAACGGTAGAAAATCTTGCTAACTTACTCGTCGCATTCTCGTTTAATCGCTCGTCGATCGTACAACGTACGTATGTATGAAATTTTTGACGCGTCATTCGCTAAGAATTTGTCACAACCGATAGGATGGGAAACACTTGTTGGTCGACTCGCTGCAACAATCCGAACATAATACGATACTTTCTAAAGCAATTCCGTCGGTTCCCGAGAGAATTTTCCTTTGGATTCGAGTTTCGTTCCGTCCCTGAGAATTTATGCGCGTTTTCGAGGGAGACGAGAACGCGGAAGAGCAGGGGAGCGACCGCACGCGAGTCAACCTATCGCTTACCCGTTATTTATTTCCCAAAATTTGAAAATTATACCGCATTTAATTCACCATCCTTCCCTCCTTCGCCTCCCTCCTTAGTGCCCGTTTACTACCTCCGTGTTTTATTCATGTCGCAATAAATAAGGAACAAAAGAGTAGTTTGTGAAAAACGCGAGCGCGAATCTGCGATTTTTCCTCTCCCGCTCTTTCCTTCTCCCACCGAGCTCCGTACCGAGCGCCACTCGATACTCAGCCTCGAAACTTACGTGCTATAATATTCTTCGTTATTCGCGTTTCTTCTAATTCCGTTCCTCATTTGCACTCATCCTTTACCGAGGTTAACTTTGCCTTCGGTTTTGTCAAATCTCGCGAGATCAGCCTGAACAACCCATGTTGTTACAGCATCCTAACGTATCGCAAATATGCGTAAACGAGCGCGGTTCGACACGTGCTTTCGCCAAATGGAAAAGAGTTTGAAACCCAGGACGCTCTGTGAGACGGAGAGCGAGACGATTGACGGATTTCGCGTGGCGTTTCGAGTCTCTAAAGCATTACGTAGAACGACTACCGCGAATCGAAACGCGACCGTTCGATGCAAGATAGCGTCGTGTAGGAAAAGAAGACGCGGAGAAGCGCGGGAGGTGGTAGGGAGCCAGAGCCAGGGATTATTAATTTTTGGAGAGTACGGTCTTTCGCAGCGAAACGAGGACGCGATGCGACGGTGGAATAGTGGATCGAAAGGGGGTAGAAGATAGAAGGAACGGGCCTTGGCAGATGGCACCCGAGGGGATATCCTTGTCCAGGATATCAAGGGTTACCCATCACCATCGCGCGGGGACGGCAAACGCGCGCAAGTAAAGGGTAACTGATTCTAATCGCGCGCCCTCCGCGCTGTAACCTACTACGTTACTATGATGAATGGGCGAAGCGCCTCGTGACTACCGAATGCTCGGTCAATGTGGCCCGAGATATTAAAATCCGCGTGATCGATCTACGTCGTACGTCGTACGTAAGTATGTACGTCGTATGTACGTGGTACGTACCGCGATACACGCATCAGCCGCAAGTACTTTAACCTGATCTTTCGCTCTACGTTCGTGTTCCACTATACGCGTAAATACACGCGTCAGCGAGAATCGACATCTAAATAGACGGAGCTATCGATATCTGGACGAATCGTAGACAAAGAGGGAAGAAGGTCGGTGAAATTTTCTCGAATCGTCGCTACGCCAACACGTATCTGCGCACGTGGAACGTTTCATCGACCAACGCAAAGATAATTACCGCCGACGTGATAATTCGCGGCTGCTACTTTCGCCGGTGTCATGTACCTATTGCCGTACGGCTGAATCGGGAAAACCGATGAAAAAATTAACCCGGGTCGAGAAAAACGAGCCGGTTATAGGTATATAGCGTCTACCGAACGCAAAATCAGATACGGAATTGCGAACCATTTTAATACGACGCCTCGTAATTCATGCGACGGGAGGACCGCGCATTTTTATTGGTACGCGCCGATCGAGATAACGATCTAAATTGAATCGGATACGAGTACGTTCTGGCGTACCGTTTTCATAAACACGGTGCGCAACACGAAGCCCGGCCAACGGCCAGCCAATATTTTTACGTCGTTCTCCACTGGCCACTACCAGAATCAACTTCGAAAAGTCCCGATATCAGCGCGTCAACGCGTTTCCGACAAGTCACCGAACGATCGGTGGGACTTTGAAACTTGGAGGGACGGAGGGAGGGGACTCGTTCGCGTTCACCAACACCGATACTCTCGAATTTCTACGTTCGATCTTCTCTCGATGACGTATACGCGCTCGTTTGCGATCGACGATCATCGACTACGAGTGTACGCGAGGTTTCTTAAACCGACAACCGGAAAGATAACTGTCGGATACCATCTGCTAACGACGCGTTCGCTACCGATCGCAACCGAGAGCGGATCTCCGAAAGAGAGGAACCGACCGCGGCCGACCGAAACGATCTCTTTCCCTTCTTCCTTCTCCGAACGCGACAGACAATTCTACTTGGGATAAAATCGGTCGAAATCCTCCAAGGGCCACCATCGACGCGGCCCGAGAGAAGGGGAGATGATTCAGAGATATCGCTCGACATAAAACCCTTAAGGTTCAAATTTGCATGTTACAACCTACGTACCCCACCTTACGGATTTTCCCCCGCGGTAGACTTTCGACTTGGACCGCTTCGACACTCCTGCCACTGTCCGCCTTCGTCACATCCCCGAGCTTAGTCTTATCCCTGCTATTTTGAATGTAAGATACGCTCGCCTATCTTTTTTCTTCCTACCTTCCTTCCTTTCTACCTTCCTTCCAGCCTTTCTTCCTTCCTTCCTTCCTTTCTTCCTTCCTTCCTTCCTTCCTTCCTTCCGACCTCCCTCTCTCACTCCTTTCTTTTCTCTTGTTCTTTTCATTCTCCTTCTCTTTCTCTGCATCTCATCGTCGTTTTATTCCACCTCGTACATCGGCTTACCGTTTCGTCGCCGTTTGAACAGTGTCATTTTTAAGCTTCTTCGCATCGACAACTCGTCGACAGATTTCCTTCGTTAATCGTGAATTTCTCCGACACCCGACATCGCGATATGAACTTCGATTGGAACAAATTCGTTCGTTTCGAATTTTTGTAATTTCGGAAACAAGTATGATAAGGCGCTATATTACGGACGACGAGGAGAGGAAAGACGACAAGGAAGAAAAGGAAAAGAAAGGAAGAGGATAAATATAGTTTTAATCGGGATGAGATATAGGTCGTCCCCGTAATCTACGAGTATACGAGTGCGTTGAGTAGGCTCGCCGTGGATCCAACGGCGCACCAAACGATAACTATTTGTCGAAGGGCACCCCTTTCGTTTGCACAGACTGTGCGAAATCGTGAGTCGGAGCACGGTCGAAGGCGGTGGCGAACGGTTACGATTAGGTTGTTGCGCATATTCAGATACCGCGCCGCTGCGATCTTCGCAACGAGCACCGATCCCAAGTGCCGTGTGCGTACACGGACCGTGGTAACGTAAATTAAAGGACGTCGCGTAGTTGCCTCCACGGCCAAACAAACTTGCCGGATCTCCCTTGTTTACCTACATCTCGTCAAATTGAACCGTGCTGCCTCTCTTTCGACTACTCGGTCTACCTTCGTGTCTCTATCTGCGTCGTCTCCGTCTTCGTCTCTGTATTTCCGTCGTCAGTCGTCGCACAAGCGCTCCGCGATACGTCTTCCGTATTTTCTACCTCCCTTTCCTTTGCCCCAAACCTACCGTACTCCGTTCGGAGTCGTCACCGTCACAGCCCAAGGATCGTTATCGCGCGTTCCAAACCGATCGCTTCTTTCGAATCAAACGCAATTTCATCTGCCTTTTTTCTTTTCTGTCGCTGTACGCACTTTGCCGTACGAACGACTACGGGCTCGACGCCCTACGCTCTTCAGAGAACGGCTAAACTAGAAATGCAAGAAAGAGAGCGGAAGCGGGAAGGAAAAAAGACGCGTGTATATTCTTTCGCAGGCTATCGATTCCAGCACGGTGGAACGACTCTCGGGAATGACGAACGACCGTGCGTGCCACTGGAGGACAAAAGTTTCGTATTCCCGCGGTATTCGTCGGCCGTTATTTATTTCGACAGCGTATTATTGTTGTTTATTATCTAAAGTTCGGTACATTTAACTCGCCATCGTTTCACCGGCGGCAACAACACGGGAGGAACGATTTCCAAGTAGAAGAATCTTTCTGCCGCGCCGTGCCGACTGACGAGTTGCAGCAAGGGATAAAATAAAGTTCGATCCTTCTCTTTCGCACGTTCTTTCGTATTTTCCTTGAAAACTGAGAACGCGGTATCCTAGTTACGGCACGCGCATCGCGACGCTCCGACGTCCGTCCGTATTACGCGAGCGGCCAGCGACTCGAGCGCGACGAAAGATATTTCGACAGGAAATCCGATAAGCGATCGACCGATGCTCGATTATTCGAGATATGACGAAACGAAGCACAAAACCCGATTCGGTTTGCATCCGTGCGGTAACGTTCATCGTCGGGTTGTCAACCGAAACGTGTGACCGAAACGATCGCGTAGCGATCGATCGCCGGTCGTACAGACCGATAATTATCACCAGACGCAGATGTTGGCTGGAAAATCGGAACGCGTTCACACGCGACCGTTCGGCCACGACTACCGGCTACGCGTAAATCGTGCTGCGCCACCTGTTTGCGCGACAGTCACCATCTGCATCGACGGCGCAGCGATTCCATCGCAAATCGGTCTTGACTCGCTACCTTCGACTCGGACCAAGGACCAAATTTTCAAAGAAAGATGCGAACAACGAGCTGAGATACCAGACTGCGCGAGAATTAAAATCGAATCACGCGAATTACGCTAATGAAGCGGACGTATGGTAATAGCATTTTGCATGAGGCGACGCGACGCGATGCGACGGTGGTCCTAGGAAAGCTCATGTACGATCGTACGGCCGACCGACCAACAACCGTACAATCAGAGGAGGAAGGGGGCGAACAGTGAGATTTACCCTAGAGCCCCGGGCAACCGCAACCCCCGAGCGATTTCGATTATCGATAGCACTCGTTTTAAAACACCCTGTGTGTCGATTCGTCGGGCTCTCCGCGCTGGCCCTCGTCCCCTTCCATCCAACGAAACCCTCCCTATTCTTTTTATTCCCTCCTCGTTGACGGACGCAACGCGACGCGACGCGATTGTCACATCGGAGAATCGTAGTCCCCCCCCCCCCCAGATGCCATTCTAGATCCGTTCGATCGGCTTGGCGATTCGCGGTTTCCGATTCTCGGTTACTCGTTCGTAAACACCTGCAGCTACACCCGGTGGTACTCGTAAGCCCACCAACCGACGTATCTCTCTTTCTCTGCCTCTCTCTTCGTTTCGTTAGTCGGCTTGTCTACCTATTATTGGCGTTTCTACCATCCATCCGTCGCATTCTTTGCATTCGCGTTCTCTTACATACAGTATACGTACGTGTACGTATACTACTTTTATCAACGTCGGAAAATATCATTCACCTTTTTCTAATACGAACGAAACATGAATTCTCTATAAAGTTTTGTTTTCTCTCCTCTCTTGGTTTTCGTTGCTTATTCGACGGAACGGATTCTAAGCTTTTCTAAGCCGAGATCGTAGAGATCGCGATATTCTAGCCTCGCGAAACTACCGAAACCGACGTTTGCTGGGTATCGTTCCATTAGAGGCTGGGTCGACAATAGACCCTTAGCAGACGATAAGGCGAGCGACTTTCGACAGGGTGCCGAAGCGTTCGCGTCTCGTTCCATCTCGTCTTTTCCCGTTTAGTCTCGTTTGCTCTCGGGGGAACGATCGCTCATCTCGAAATACCGTTTGTTCACAGTGCGCCCGATGCGGTCGTACCATCCACCCGCTCAACCCAGACCCTCCTCCATCCCCGACACCTAATCTTCGCCATTCCGTGTCAACTATCTTACATCGATCATCCGACCGATACTATTAAATTTTTTCCTGCCGTAAAAGTTGAACAGTCTCGTTTGCCGCGGTATGTTTCTCGTTGTACTTTGTGATTCCATTTTAAGGAGAGAATGGTAACGCGAGGACGATCTTTACCCTGTCGAGAGTGTCCGCCAAGGAAAGTAACCGAGCAGCCTTTTATGAAAATGACCACTTAAGGAAAGAAAAAGCGAAACGAAATAAAAACTAATGTATGCGAATGGTGGTGGATGGGATATCGGCTCGATTTACATAGTCCGCGCGAACCGACGCGGCCCGACTCGATTTGCCGCGGGACGAACAACGGGGAACACCGCTGTTTAAGAATATATCGATGCGCCGTTACGTAGACTAACATAAAATTGCTTTTACCTCCTATTAACAATTCATATTTCTTGCGCGAAAATCGTCCGCGATAAAAAGTTAGCGACAGGGAGATTTTTCTTCTCCTGATATTTCATGTTGAAGAAACGACGAAATAGGGAAGCAACGAGCAAGGGAAAGGGAAAAAGAGAGCGTCAATGACACCAAGCTGCTTCGAAGAAGGGGCAAATTTTTGGAAAATTTCCCTTTCGTAAATTTGATGGGTAGGTTTCGAGCGAACGAAAGAATTCGTCGGCAAAAGCACGATAAAACTTGTCGATCCGACGCCCCCGTCGCTGCTCGATCATTCGTCGTTAGGTTCTTGACTATTGTCTCCGAAAATCTGTTCGATATAGAAATCGACCCTTCCCGGAGAAGCATTGTATGCGGATCTAATTACTTCCGGTCGGTCGTCCACACCGCTCGATACACGCATATCCGGGATATTACGAGTCGTAGCTGGAATCTACGCGAGAACGCTCTAAACTCTAAACCACTGGTCGACAGCTGCTGGCTGAAAAATATTTTTCGATTTTATTCGCTAAATCGTTGAACTTGGCGCAACGACGACATTCAACTTCCATAAAAGTCGTTCCACATCGCCGATACATTCCTTACATGGTTGTTTCGTATAACGTTTGAAATCGCTACTCGTTTCGAGGCTCGTCAAATTGGACGATCGGTAAAAGCTCGACGAAACGAGATTCGAGATGGGTGGTTCGACGATGAAACGTTCGACGATGGGAGAAGAACGGTGCTAAAGTAATGCTCGTGAGTAAAGCAGTAGTACCGAGTTAGGAATGCTTTGAACTTGCCGCAGCTTTGTCGCGAATCTCTTACGCCCTACGTTCCACGTTCGACACACCAACGCGCGCCGCTCCTGCGTCAGCTACCGTTTAATATTTCCAAAGTGCTTCCACCGTAGTAACAGTAAATCCACTGATTTACGGATTACGTGCTATCGAACGTGACTACGTTTTTTGATCGACGGAATCGACTTGCTCGATTATACTTACGGGTATGTAATTATATCGATCGTAATCGGTCGATTAGTTTCTGTCCTCTTCTCTTCTTTTCCCGTTTCTCTCGTTTTCTTTTTTTTTTCCTTTTTTTTTTTACAATTTTACGAGGAAAAGTAGAGATTGCGATTAAAACCCTGAGATAAAAAAAACCGGGGAAAAAAAGAGAAAGAGAAGGAGAAAGAACGAAGACGACATAGAGGGTAGTAATGTCGTTGAAGAATCCCTGCGTTGCTTTGACGCTCGTCACTCTTCGGGATTACGGTTAAGACCAAGGTGGTGGTCGTTCAACTTTCTATCTCTCGTCACTTTCTAAGCGCAGTCGTCTGTAAAAAACGCGAAGCTCGCTTTTTATTCAGTCAAAGCCAAAGTAGAACGCGCTCGCGCACCGCATGCTTTGATCTTTGAGAACGTCTTTTCGAATCTATTAAGTACTTTTTCCGAATCGAACGACTAAATAAGAGAAATCCACTGTGCGTACGTACATGTGTGCATATACGTACGAACAAACGATTATTTCAATTACAGCGAGATAAATTTCACGCGATTCGTACGTACTAAAACAATATTACGACGATGAAAATAGCTTTCGTTCGGAATCGTTATTCGTTTACCGTGAAAGAGACTCGACCCGGTTCTCGTATTCCTGACGCGTTTCTAGATATAGCAACCAACAATGTTCTTTTATGTTCGTGAAGCGAGATAAGCGGTCATTTTTCACGGATATATAAATGCAGGTTATTAATACGTTCGTATTACGGGGCACATAGAGGAGGTAATTAGCTGACGGTTCATCAGTCACTCCGGCACGTACATAACAGCCATATCCCTGACGCATCGTTGCCGTTCCGAAGCAAAAAAGTGTTGATCCTTCCCGAGCGCAACAACGACCTGCAGGATACCGGACGCATTAAGAAGCTAATGAAACGTCGGATCGTACCTCCAGAGAACCTTCTGGACGCGACGTTCTCTATCGATTCTTAATCGCCTTGTACGCAGATAAATCCTTTCAATTCATCCTCCTCTGCTCGATTTACCTTCCTACCAATAGAAGTGACAAGTTATTTCAACGAGATGCGACAAAGTATCTGGTACGGAGAAAAATAAAAACGCTGCAAAGGAGACGATTCGTTCCGTTCGGAAGTCCAGCTACTCGATTCGTCGAGGCTCGATGATACGAAAGTACGATGAACGCGATAGACATCGGATGATAGGCATTGTACGCTCGCGTTCTTTTATTCTCTGATCCAAGATCATCGGTAGTTAAATACCGAGAATGACAAAGATAGAACGACAAGTCGATTTGCCGGTTCTCGCTTCGCCCTTTCGTATCATTTTTCTTTCTTTTTTCAACTGTTTCTTATAAAAATATAAAAGATGCGCGTAATTTGAACGGGCGCGGAATATCGAAAATCGATCGAATCGTATTTAAGTAGCGAAGAAAAGAGAAAGAAACGATCCGACGAGGGAATTTCGGCCGATTCGATCGGTTCTGTCGAAGGGAGCGCGTTGTCTCGCGCGTGCGACCGTAGAAAGGTGAGCTTCCACCTTTCAACTTCATGGGGGTGGTTTCTCGGTGATAAAGTGCAAGGAGAATCGCGCACGAGGTCACCCCGACAGCGTCCCCATTGGCAGCCCAGTTTCAAGCTAGAATCGTGATTGGTCGAAGGTCGTGGGTCGCCTCACCTACCCTCTATCCAACGTGACCTCCCACGCGAACTCGCGAGATAACTACCACCCTTCCACCTTTTCCGGGTTTCGCTCGCCGTTCACAGCATCTATATCCCTACCCTACTGGTCCTTTACCAGTTCCATACCACACACACCGTTCTTCCTACCATACTCGCCTCTACGGTGGCCGTAGTCGTAGTCATAACCGCTCTCCTATACGGTTTTCTTTGGAATTTCCTTCGAAAGTCCCTTGCTCGATAACTCGTCGTCGCATGACCATGATCGTAACCAGTGGCCGTACAACGGATTCTTTATCTTGATTATCAGCTCGACGAACGTTCGCACAATGCAAATACACGGTTAATTATTCTTAGCTATATAAACGATTCGTCTGAAAAAACCGTTTACGAGACGCATTTATGATCAGTTTACCGTTCAGAAGCGTACTCGACCGATTTGATTTCCACGTCAACGGGACGAACGAATTACGAGTTTTAAAAGAAAATCTTTAAAACTGTTTTGCAATTCGAAGGCTAATCGTCGCGCTGACTGTTCCTGTTAACAGCGTAAACAGGCTGTACGCGAGATACCATTTGCTGTTATTATTTGGAAAAGTGCTATTCGCGCATCTGTAACATATGTAATTACTCTAACGCAATTACGAGCACGCCGCTACAGCCTGCTTCTTGTCTTGGGAAAATGGATTACTTTCCAACTGATTCCATTAACGCGATCCCGATACATCGCCTGACGATCGAACCGTCTATCGATTGTTTTCACGTTTAGCTTTAAACACCGAAATAATATAGTATAAATAGAAATGATATCGTATAAAGATCGCACAAGTTCTGATCGACTCGCACCGATTCAGCCCTAAATACGATTCCTTTCCATCGATATTTATCGATTTCACCGTCACCAATCTTTATTTTGCATCTTTATTTATTTTTGATCGTGTCAGCGATCAACTTGTATCTCCTCTCGTACCTTGAAATATTACGCGAAATGCAATGCAATAACGACAAGACGATAATAAAATGGAATCGACGCGGAATGTATGTACATCTACTTAACTGCGGATCCATAGCCAACTCGGTTATCGCGATAATATAGAAGGAGACGGTGATACATATCGTGTAATAACTAGATACGAACTCTATTTATTTGAATCAAACGAAACAGTACTCGTGTTCAGTATTTTTACGCAGAAGTTACCATTACGATACGAATCAAAGTCCCTGTATTTTTCTCGGATACGTCACGACTTGTGATCGAATTTTTGGAATCGCGATCTTTGCAAAGTTAAACTTCTTATAGAGACACGAACGATACGTTTATTTGCATACGCTTATACATACATACATATGTATGTAATACCTCTACACGTTAATAGCGCTAATCGAATCTAGCGATGATCGATAACGCGACAACATATTCTTGCAAAATGTTCTGATGTAATCATTTACCATCAAATGGTAATATATATATATATATATATATATGTATGTACGTATATTTATCGTTAGATAGATATGTATGCCCGCGCGCGTACGAAAATGGCCAACCATATGTAAACAGACAAAAGATCGGACAACCATTGGTACGATTGCTTCAGCAGAGAGCGGCAACTTCTGGCTGATGGAGAAGCTTCGCTTCTCGTGGCTTAGGAGAAGCACTATTCGCACGTCCATTTCGTCGCCATTCAGGACTATGTCGACATCGACGTGACGTTGGCGCCGATTCTCAAGGGAAACGCATCGACGTCGATTATGTTTGCCCCAAAGACCAAACCGAATACATACAGCGAAATCTTCCAACCGGCCGAATCAAATCTACCGCTTCGCCTCGTCCGACTGAATATCTCTGTTTACATTCCCGACTGCCACTCTAATTAATTATCAAACCGTCCCCAATAATGCATCACTCGATGCTTCTTCGAACGCGCTACTTTCTCCCAGTCACAGACCCCCCTCTCTCCTCCCTTCCCTCTTTTTAATCGGAAATCTTCTTTCAAACGGTTGCGTCGATAATCGTTACTTGGTTATTCTC
Source organism: Bombus pascuorum (assembly GCF_905332965.1). Classification (NCBI taxonomy): domain Eukaryota; kingdom Metazoa; phylum Arthropoda; class Insecta; order Hymenoptera; family Apidae; genus Bombus; species Bombus pascuorum. Next base: position 33,799,244 of record NC_083488.1, on the reverse strand, counting down.
TCCAAATCACTGGAACCTTCCTACAGACGATAAGAGTCAAGTGTGTATCTATTTTGAAAATATCAGCATAAAATCGTACGTATATATTTTATACCAAATTAACAAGGAAATTATCTTCGTGAAACGTTTGAAAGTAAAATTCAAAGAAATTGAAAAGATCGTTTAATGGATTACACTGTGTATAAATTGGTAAAATTAAAATAGACTACCGACGCGTATCTTTAAGTACGTACGTGTTGCATATTTCGACAAAAGAGGAAACTCAAATACGAGAGTAACTCGAAAACAGACTGTACGTTTTGAGTACCACTCGGGTAACGTAGAAGGCTAATAGAAGAAGTCATGCAGTGTCATTGTTAGCAGACAATATCACAGATGGTTAAGTTTCTCCTCGCTAATACTTCTGATTCATTGAAACCGTTGAAAAGCAGCGCTCAATATACCTTTCATCTTGCATCTCTACATTCCATTTTGACGATACTTTGGCCAACATATTCATTTTTTCGATTTATAAGTATTATTTTTATTTACTTTTGCCTACCAAAATCGATCAACGCTTATACAATTTCGACGAGCGTGCGTGAATTTCATTTATTCGAATGATTGTTAACAGACAGAATGTAATAGAATTTTGTTCTTTATCAAGTATTTACGAAAATGTTTACCTGTCTGCGCGTATACTACGCTATATTAGGCATACAGGCGTATTCCGGGAACTTTATTTGCGATACATTTAGATTTACAATAAAATGTTAATCACATATAGATACATTTGAATCGAACGAAACAAACGATCGTATGATTGATTTTAATCGTAAAAATTCCAATTTTTGTCAATGGCTACATGTACGACTAGTATTTTAATAACAATAGTAAAAATACTAATAAGCAGACATTTAAAGGATAATTCTAATAAAAATAACGATAATTTTCTATATCATATCGATCGTCAAATGTTAAAGTACTTAAAATACATCGATGAGAAAGAAATATTCGTGTCTACGCGTTGCTGCCGCGTACAATGTAATGCTCCTTTAGCATAACGTATATGATTATATATATGTACATATGTCATTTAATTAAAAAATGTACCTACATACATGTATATACAGAGCGTAACTAAATACGAATTATCGAAATCTAATTATCATTAGCTTCGGAAATTCAAAAAGCATACATTTCATTTATGTTTTGTCAATAATCTCATTATGACCGATAACAATGCCTTATAAAAGACTTACTACTGTCTTAATATTAATAATATCGCCTATTTTTCAATTTCTTACACGCATATTTTACGGTTATTGCAACTTGTGATGTTAAGAATTAATTCCCTTTGGTTCGTCATTTACTTTCCTAGTTACAATGTATCATAACCTTAACGACATTATCTTGTCCGGATTTGGAAGTTTCAAAAGCTTGAACGGTTTCCTCTATCTTATAATTATGAGTTATCAGTGGCTTCACATCGATTTTTTTAGAAGTTAAAAGATCCAGCGCATCGCCATAACTAAAAAACAGAACAAAAGACATCATCTTTTAAAATGCTGCTGTTAACACTACATGACATTAACATTGTGTGTGTATACATTTAACGATACATGTGCATATAAACATGTTAAATATCGTGGAATCAAGATCAACGCCATTCACAAAAGTAACTTGTAACATGTTGAACAAATTTTAATTCATTTCATTCTTCGTTTCAATGTAGAACCTAATTAGTACAAAGAAAAAGTCAATCAAGCTATGACCAACACCAAGGAGATTAACACAGTTTAATTCCTTACTTTACACACTTATGTGGTTTCTTTGTTCATCCAATGAAAGTAATAATAAGTTATTGTTTCTTTTGCAAATTTAAGTTTAATTACGTTCGTTCGTAGAAACTAAAAACTCATCGGCAATCGATATGTAACATGTGCGTGTATCAACAGCTGTAATAGCGAGTACGCTATTATCGGCAAAAAAATGAAAAATATTTGTACGTACTCGTTCGCGTATCGAAATACACCTCTAATGTCAACTTCTCTTACAAGTGCGTTCATCAATGGAATTTGAACTTCCGGTGCTCCCATTCCTACTAAAACTGCCACTCCACCAGATTTGGTCACCTAAAAATTCACGGCATGTACGCTTAATTTGCATGTGACGCACGATAAGTATATAGGTGCGTCTATTATACGTATATTTTATTTCGCCACGTTTCTCTACGTGTTGTATATTTATTCGATTAATCGATATTACTATTACATCTAATTGATTATATCAACGGTGATTCGTATTGAAAAATCGGTCGATAAGAAAGAAAAGATGCGCGTATGGACAAAAAGTATGGAAGACTTACGAGAATCGCCAATCGAATCATTGACTCTGCCCCACACGCATCGATCGTCGTGTCAGGTTCTTCGCCCAAGAGCTCGATAATTTTCTCCGCAGTTTTTGACTCTTTATCCTCCTTGTTCGTTAATAATATTGCATCAGCGCCAAGTTTCTTTGCGAGTTCTAATCGATTTTGTGAGAGATCTAAAGCAGATCGTTCCGTAACTATCGTAAATTGTAAATTGCAAACGTTTTATTTTTACGTATATTTATGTATGTATATAAAAACCCTCGATTCTCAATTGATCGTACGATAGAAAAGAAGCATACCCATGATAACGACTTTATTGGCTCCCATAGCTTTCGCTACCAATAACGATACTAAACCGATCGGTCCGGCTCCCAAAATCAAAACTTTTGAACCGATACTAATGTTCGCGCGCTTACAAGCGTGTACACCGACCGATAAAGGCTCCAGTAGTGCTCCTTCCGCTAACGTCACATTGTCCGGTAATCTGTAATGTAACCGGACAATTTCAATTATTACAGGTCGAATATCATTTAAAAATATTTAAATCATATATATATATATATATTCAATTAAACAATAAAAATCTATACATCCTTATAGGACGATAAAGGTATAAAAATGTATTCACGTATACTTACTTGAAACAAAAATCAGCAGCGTGCTTGTAGAAACGTCTTAAACTGCCATGTACCGGAGGAGTAGCGCAAAATACCATCTCTTTACATAAGTTGTAACGTCCTCCTTTACAGAATTTGCACATTCTACAGGATACCCCGGGTTCGATAGCTACTCGATCACCGATCTAAGTTAGATATTTATTAAACATCGGTCGGTGTAGAAGAATGATATTTAACCGAATTTCGTTAAAATACAAATTGCAATAGACAATTCTTCGAACCGTTTATCCTTTTACCTACTATGTATACATATACCTACATACATGCGTATGGAGTATATGTAACTTGAGGACTGAATGACACATACATACATGACACCAAACTACCTGTTTTCTTTTTTTACTATTATCTTAAAAAAACTATTTTAATAGTTAGAATAACATTCCTTATTCGTTCTCACGTACCTTCAAATTTTTTACATTCTTTCCAAGTTTGACAACCACTCCAGAAGATTCGTGACCTATTATCATAGGTTTCCGCACCACAAAGTCACCTATTCTACCATTTACCAAATAATGAACATCGGAACCACAAATTCCAACGCAACCCATTTGCAAGAGTACCTCTAAAGCGGAGAAAATGATGGAAAAAAGCATAATAAACATTCGCTTTTCTTCGACTATACGTTGCTGTACTTCCATTTAATGAAATGAAAAAGCTCTTACCATCTTCGGCAGGTTCCTCGATCGGAGTTTGTTCCTATAATGGAAAAAGATAAGAACTATAGCTATCAATCGTATACAACGATAGCATTTATGGTTTGTAACGTTGGTTCAACTTTGAAATTTTATTAAACATAATTTTCTAAAACTTCTTAAATTATTTTTATAACGTAACAACAAACAAAACGGTAAATAAGAATAAAATGATAACGAGTGTATTCGATTTTAGATATAATAAGATATCGTTTCAAAATAGGAACGATATAACGTTAGAATAGCAATAATGCGCTAGCTTTTAGCGAGCGCATTCTATGCGCACTTAACGTGAAATAGATTGACCCCGAGTATAATCGCAAATAACGAAAGAATAATGACGAAAATAGCGAAGTTTGTCCTTGTACGTGCACAAGCGATTTGTCTCGTCCCTATTCGTTGTCCATTCCATATGTTAATTATATCAACGGTAGTAACCGTTTCAAGTAATAGTAGAGGAGACAAAGAAACAAGTTAAATCGGCATAATCGTTTGCCCCAAATTACACTTTAACGAAATTGAGAGAGACAAACTACGATACGCGGCTCAGCTATTTTACGTATTATTATATATTTAGGGTAACATTAACAAGGTATTAAAACATTTCGATAATCGTCCCATTACGCGTTCGCGTAAATAAATCGCGATTATTCACGAAGAAATGTTCACAAGTGAATATTTCATATTTAGGATATTCATCTGATATTAGATACTTAAGTATACATATATGTATGGGGTATTTGCATAATTTATTACTAAATTTGTAACACTGACCAGTCTTATATCGTTGATACCATAGAGAATAGCTGTAAGGTTGTCTTTGGCCATGATAAAAAAGCAGAAGTCGTTGTAGCAATCGAAGAATACGATTTATACTAAAATAGATACCACGAAGAGCACTAGAATGACACTCAACTAGAAGAGAAGAGCGTGCGCGGCTTATATATGAGCAGTCTAGCTACCGCGATCATCATAACAAGCAACCTTATCATTCGTACCCTGTGGAATCGTTTCACTCTCCTAAAAAATATCGATGTGCTCGACGAACTTTCTCGATAAACTACTTTTGTCTTGTTCGCATCTTCGTACAAATATTTTTTCCGTTTCTGTCACTCTGCAAGGTTTTTGTAAAATATTCAGGTCTGTTCGAAATATTTCTTCTCGAATCAAACGACCCTTGAAGCGAAACCTCCAATCAGTCTCCGTCGATTCGGTTCAAAGTTCAAGATTGTTGATCCATTGCAAAATAATACACTTATAGTAAATATAAAATTCAAAGATTGCAAAATTAAAATCTTATGATGTTCGTTATAATAGATATGTATCTGGTATTAAATAATTATAATAAATAAAACAATATATAATTTTCCCCCAAAAATAGTTTTTAAAATGTATATTCTATATATACAGGATGATTCAATAAAAAGTATGTACTAATGTAATGTATCTAAAATAACTCGTTACCTAATTGCAACCTAATGATGCAATTGTATTTTTCTATATCTTATATTTTCTGAGATATCAAGTAGACCTTCAGTTTTTTTATAGACACCGTATACATGAACATTCTCTGTAAAAAAAGAAGCATTAACTTATTTATACTGAAAAGCAGATATTTTAATTTTAATCTATCAAATTTAACGTACGAAAGACAAAGATAACGTAAACGCGAGAATAACAATTCCAGTCTTTCCTTATCCTTAATACGTTAAACTCAACGATTCGTTTATGACGTTTTTCGATAAGGCCACTAGGTAACGAGTATTTTAAGTAGTACCTCTTATTGACTCGCTCTATATGCGTGTGTATATGAATCTAAAATTAAAATTGAAAATTATTTCTCGAGGAAGTACGACATTTCTATGCTGTAGAAACGAAACGCAAAAATTAACTGCTCTAATCGCCAAACATGTCCCAATGTACATATGTATAATACAAGTACGAGTAAAATATGTTAACACCAATGTAAACGAACAGTTGTAACTTCCAAATATAAACAAAATTAATGTTTACCGAAATATAAGCAACTTTTGACCTTCGTATCTAACTTCAAACTATCTTATCTGCCTAATGCAAATTTCGCACTACATACAAAATGCTACATTTCTTCTTAAAATGATCTGTTTCTACCTAATCCTCTCATTACTATATGAATAAAAAGTACCGAAAATTTTCATGACATCCGATAAAGATCTTAATATCTATAACCTGTAATCATATTGCACCCTTATGGATAAATAAAATTAACTTGTATAAATATTTAAAGTTTGTTTGTATTATGCACTACCGAAAATTGCGACGAAAACATAGATTCAATCATCAAGTTGCATAATATATTAGATTAATCATTTCGCAATCTCTTCTCTTAATTAACTTTTTTTCGTAAATCGCTAATAACTTATTTTAAATATATATGGACGTCTATATTTGAATGTATCTCTAACGACAATATTGATATTCGAATCTCTCTTCCAAATATATTCTGTTGCTAAACCAATTATATATTTGTAGATGATTATTAAGAGGTTTAATGATATGTATGAAGCATCACTATACATCTAACACTTATGTAATCAGGGTGGAGGGAAAGAGAAAAAGAGAGAAAGAAGAGAGATAGATAGATAGATAGATAGCTAGATAGATAGATAGATAGCTAGATAGATGGATAGATAGATAGAGAGAGAGTCTGTGTAAATAGTGCAAAGAATGATACAGATTTGTATCCTCTGCTATGTCGAATGTTATGTAAGAAACAATATGTCGAAGAATTAAAACGTGTCACATTTAATAAATATACAGTGGCATATACTAGGACAATGACTTGAATTTCAATCATTCTTATGTTAATTTCATTTTCTTTTGTTATCTTTATCTTGCCAGTTACTTAAAATGGAAAATGGTCCTAATCTTTACTGATACTGCAGTGAATACTTAGATATTTAAAAGCGTTATGCTATATATAAATAAATTCTTTTAGGGAAATAAGTATAATATAGAAATGATCGAAGTTTTATTAGTAAAAATATATTATTTGTTATCTTTGTTTTATTTTTTACTTTTGTTGTTTTTTATTTTTAAATAAATCATCTACAATAAGTAGCAAAAGTGTATCATTTTTATTCCCACCCCCATATCCCTGTTGATTGTTTAATCGTATCCCTATTCTCCCTTCTAACTCTAGTTGTCGCATTTGCCTCTCCTTTCGCGAGAATTCTTCTGGATTGCTCCCTCTTTTCACGTTTTTGTAAAGCTATTTTCACCTTTTTCTTAATAAGTTCAGGGTCTATCGTTGAAGCTGTGGTACTACTGTACATAGTTTCCAAATCATTAAATTTTTCTACGTCATCATCTTCTGAATCATATGTTTCTGTAAAAAGAAGCGAATTGGTTATTTCTTCGTTGTGCTTCACATTTAAATCATATGACTTCTTGCCTATTAGGTTTCCCACTGACTTACTCATATCGATATTTTTTACACCTTCTTCTAAAATACGATCTTCTGCAGATAAAACAGTTGAGTCTTTCTTCTCATTTGCTTCTGAGTCTTCGGATGTTTTCTTTGATATACACATAAATTCATTTCTCACAGAATTGTGGACTTGAAGTTGTAAATAATTAATTCCACTGTTATTCATACTTCTATTTTCTTCATCCATATCCTCGTTACAATCCTCCTCAATTTCTTCATCCGTATCCTCGTTACAATCCTCCTCAATTTCTTCATCTTCAACTTTTACCATGCCTATTTCCCTCAAAAGATCCTTTTCCATTTGTTTTGTAATACCGCTGGCCTTAATTTCTACATCGATACAATCTTCTCTCCTAAAGATAAATCCATTTGTATAATTTAAACTGCAAAGCTTTTACCGTTGATATTTTATTTAACGTTTGTTTTTGCACTTTTATCGTAACTTACGAAATATCTTGAAACGTCGGGTACAACTCACTTTCGTAAGCGAACCGTCTTTTAAAAAAATCACGAACACAGTTTACGTCTCTTTCAAAATAAGTTTGAGCATCTACATGCTCGGTAGAAACCATTTGTGGAAAATCAATAAGAATGGGTTTTCCGCTATTTGTTATCATAATATTAAATTCATTGAAATCTCCATGAATAACTCCGTGATTTCCCAGTTTTACAATCAAATTCATTAATTCGTCGTATAACGATTCGACATCATCTAGTCTGTATACACCACATCTAAAACAAAACTGTCTTATACACACTGTGTCCAAAATAACATGATATAAAAGTTACTAATAATAATAATTTTACTTACAGAGGTCCACCTTCAACCAGCTCCATAACAACGCAATGTCTATTGAGATCAATTGGTTTAGGTACTGGAAATCCTCTATCGAAAAGTGCTTTCATATATGCATATTCTCTTGTTGCTGATATTCTTGATAGATATAACCATGATGCCGATTTTCTATGTTGATGATAATCTCTCTTACCTTTGATATTTCTAAAACAAGTCCTTCCCAATCGATGCAGTTTTAGACACATTGGATTTCTATCGTCATCAGTAACTATATAAATATTAGATTCTTTTCCTACTCCAATTTGATTACCAAAAGAAGCAATAATACCTCTTTGTGCCAAAACTTTTAGGGCTAAATAGTCATAGCCTGCATTTGTCAAACGATAACCATCATCTAAAAAGGCAAAGAAAATATTTTATATACACATACATATTATCTCTGTTCTGCAGTTCCCTTAAATTAAATTTTTATCAAAATTTATATTATATTGTATTATATTAATTAAATGATCTTCAAAATGAACTAACATTGTTTCCCACGTTCATAACTGAGAAGCCTATGTTTGCATAGTTCCTTCAACAACTTATGTACACCACCATAACGCAAATTTGCTATATGCGCAGCCAGTGATGCAGGAACAAGTTCATGATTCTTCATTCCCATTTCAATCTGTAATGATAAATATCAAAAAAGCTGTTTAATGAAATTTAATAGCACTACCTAACCTTGACGTTTAATAAATTTAGTACTATTTTTCAATTTAAAAATAACAATCAATAGGAAAACATAATTTTCTAACACAAGCTACACACATTGTACAAATAACGATACATGATTCGATTCGAGAATCCCTTTAAACAATTATTTCCTCATCTTTTAATACATATTGTACATTAAAAGATAAAAATCCCGAAATTTTGAATATAACCCTCAATTGTGCTTAACTTAATTACAGACAATTGATAACATATATTTACCGCTGTTAAAACACGAAAATCATCTTTTGTTAAATATCGTAACATCGTCACGTTTAATTTCCCCATGTTTATCTCAGATTATTCCACTTTAATATTTTATCTTATTAACGTTTGTCAAATACTAAACAGGATACACGGTAGGTGAGGACATTAATTAATAGCGTGGACTACCGATGAGTGGCGACAAAATACAGAACCTCATTCGTGTCAAAAGTACTAATAGAAAATTTATAGATCCTTGTATATACTAGAGTGAAACCTGTTGGAACTAAACAGAATAAATTCCTAGATTTTGCAGCACTTGGCCACTTGGTGCAGCACTTGTACTGGGTGACCATGACCGTGGTCATAACTCGTGCGGGAGATAACTAAATTTCTTCTCAAACGTAAGTAAAGGATCAAAGAAACTTTCTGTTATATAGTTGGCTATTATGAGGAAAACAACAAGCTTTGACTAACTAGTTCTTTTCTGATAGATTGTATTTGATTGTGTCGTGATTGCAATTGAGGAAACGTGGTAATATTCGGCAAGATGCAAGTTCCCCCGATTTTTATGGAATTACCCTTAGAAGATCAGGTAGTTGATGATAAAAATATATTAAATATCTAAGAATCGAAGAAAACTTTATGTAAAATCCAAATAGCGTCCTTATTACCACTCTTAAATGAAAAGTATAGGTTATATTCAGTTTTCTGTAGCTTCTCATTATTGTTTCATTTTATATATTCTGACAGAATAGACTCTAAAACAAATTTTGATAAATTAAATATATTTGAAATTAGTGTTTTATATTTAGGCGCAAGAACTAAGAATATATTTTAAGAATTTGGGAGCTGAAATAAGTGAAGAAAAATCTCCTAAAGGAATAGAAGATGATTTACATAAAATTATTGGTGTTTGTGAAGCTTGCTTCAAGGAAGGAAATGAAAGCGAAATAGAAACAGTCTTAAATGACATTGTATCTATTATGATTGTGGTAAATATTTTATATATTTTTAAATTATAATAAGTTAACATATGTTTAGACAGCTTAGTATCTTTAAATTAATTTCATACATTTTAATTTAGATCCCCACTGAACGTGCAGAAAATTTAATATTAGCATTTTGTGAGAAATTAACAAAAGCTCCTGGATATAAACTTGGTTTAGTATGTCTAAAAGCGTAAGTTACACGAGTATCAGTAATATTACTAATTCTTTCATATAAAAATATAACACTCTTAAAATATTTTCTCAGATTGTGGTTATTATTTCAATCTCTTCCTGATGACTCTCCAATGAGATATCATGTCTATTATCACTTAGTTCAAATTGCTCGCAATGTGGATCAAGTAAAAGCTGTGTATGGCGGAATAGATCAATTAAAGCAACAGTTTGCATCACTTCCACCATCAAATGAACAAATGCAAAAATTACTTCGGTTACTTCATGAAGTACTTTTAAGTTGCAAACAGGGGTAAATAAAATTTTATTACATGATACATTATATTTAACAATGCAATATATTTCATGAAACTTTATTATTACTATAATAGGGAACAAGCTGCTGCTGTTATGGTAGAACTTTTAGGTACTTATACAGCAGAAAATGCTTCTGCAGCTAGAGAAGATGCACAACGTTGCATTTTAGCTGCATTGGCAGATCCAAATACATTCCTGCTTGACCCATTGTTAGCATTAAAACCTGTAAGATTCTTGGAAGGGGAACTCATTCATGATTTACTTCTTGTCTTTGTACAAGACAAGTTACCTGCATACTTAGATTTTTATCAACATCATAAGGAATTTGTAGAACATCAACTTGGTATGTAAACAACTGATAAAAGATATAAGAAATACGAATTTATTGAAAATATAAATCATATATTTTTTTATTAGGATTAAATCATGAGCAAAACATGAAAAAAATGAGACTACTAACATTTATGCAACTAGCAGAAACAAACCCTGAAATGTCATTTGATACAATTCAGGAAGAATTACAAATTAATGAAGATGAAGTAGAAAGTTTTATTATTGATGGTAAATATACAATTAGTTATATTACTAAGGCTTCCAATGTAATTGGAATATATATATATATATATATATATATATATATATATATATATATATATATATATATATTAATTGCATATATATATATATGCAATTATAAAAATATTGTTTTCATACAAAGAATGTACAATTACCCTGCATAAATAAAATCAATCTCTATAATTTCTTTATAAAATAGAGGCAATGTATACAGGGTATATTAACGAATCAGTACTGGCTTAGTGAAATTACATTTTTATTAAGTTATCGAAGTATTCGACATTTATATTGTGTATTAAATTGATGTGGTGTTATTTATATTTATGAAGCATATAACAGAATATAAAATATCCACCTTTTTATGTTTCAGTATTGAAAACGAAACTTGTTAGAGCTCGTATGGATCAAGCTGGTCGCAAAGTTCTCATTTCAAGTACCATGCATAGAACATTTGGCAAACAACAGTGGATGCAACTACGCGATTTACTCGCAGCCTGGAAAGCAAATTTAACTGCTGTACAAGAGGGTATGAAATCTGTAGCTGCTGCACAAATGGAACTTGCTGGAAAAAACAAAACTTCTATTACCCATTGATGACATTTAACTTGTGTATATGTAATTTAAAATTTGTTTATACAAATATTGATTGGAAATCAAGTTTAATTAATTTCTTAATTAATTTCCAACCTTGAATAAATATATACGCCGCGTGGTACAGTATTATGTTCACAATTAAATTACTTACATAATTAAAAATCTGATGATAAAAAATTATTTATAGGACTTACAATCCTACCAGTTTATTTAAAATTGTACAATATACACACATCATCTTAGTTTTTAATTAGAAAACCGTAAAAACATTAACCTTCATAAATTAAAAAAAAAGAATCATTTATTGTATTATTTTTTGGTAAAATAGTTTATAAATGATTTGATATACTCTTCAACGTGCTTTTCTTGTACATTTTTGTATATAAAGAATTAAAAAGTTGAGATATGTCATAATTGTAGTGTGAATAATCCTGGAATATAAATATTGATAATAATTCAATTATACACTTTTATATTTTTCGTACAGCAACATTTTATTTTCATTAATCAATTTTTATATGTGATAAAGAGAATTTTTGACATTTTTTGGAGCATTTCTCACATTCTACAATTTGATCAGTAGAACATTCATATACAACTTTATAACTGTGCATTACATATCAAAAGAGTCACATAGGCTTTTGTACTAATTCATTTAATTGTTTCTAATTTGTAATTTGTTGCTTATCACATGATACTGTTAACTGGTACAAAAATTACAAACCTTAAAAAATCAATGATATAAATCTATAAAAAATTAACACAACAAGTGACTTTAAGCGAATTCAAAATATAAAAGTAAAGTAAAAATATCTATTGAAATCTTTATCATTATATGTTCGTACAAAAACATACGTAAACGAAATTCTTTATAAACATTTTTTTATCTGTATGTCTCACATACAATTTTTTAATATCAACATAGACATATATATATATATATTCTTCTAAGACTGTCTTCGTATACGTGTTTACAAAAACAATATATGTATATATATTATAACAAAAGTGTTTCTTTGAATCGCAGTACATTTTTATGCTACAATTTTTCTGTTAATAATTCGATTCATCAAAAGATAGACGTGTTAACAAATGCATTACAACATAATAAATAAAGAGGGAAATCTAAACTTTTTGAACGAACATCTTCGATTACTATTTAAATTTAGTTGAATCAAACGCAGTAATTTACAAACAGTTACCATAGAAAAATATTATTTAACAAAAAATTCTCTTACATGCAAAAAAAGTATCAAGAGCTGAATTAATGTAATAAAACATTATGTATGACATCAGTGCAATTTATAAGAGTAATATGAAGTTAATATAGCGTAACTTATAATCAATTATTCTACATCTAATAATAATGATGCATCGTAAAAATAATAACTATTATTGTAAAATTATTTCAATAGCTTAGTCACTAATTGATAAGTAAAAAACTTTCTTTGCCCTTTTTTTTCTTTCTAGTACGATTTTACTTTAGATATGGCATCGTAAATCTCACGTTGGATTGATTCTTGAAATCTAAATATCTTTTTCTCTTTTTTACGTCCTACGTTATACAATCAGTAACAAATATATAGCACATTTATATAACATAGCCTCAAGTATATGCAGGTATGAAAATCTTTTTCTTTTATGAACTCAATATACTAACAAAGCTAAGATTTGAAATAATATTTTATCTTAAAATATATTCAAAATATACGCGAAATATCAATAATTTCGTATATTTCTATGTTTATTCTGCCTTTGCTTACACCAAACTCTTGTAGCATTCATTGAAAGACAGTTATGAATAATAGGTACTTTATATTTATATTGAAGTTTTAACGTGAATTCATTCCCTTTCTTTGAAAATATTGCAAAGTCAGATTTGAGTAGAGAAACGAGGACGTGGCAAATCTCCAAATACTGTATCACCATGAACGCTTTTTGCTAAAGCTTTAATCGATGCTCGAATGTTATGTGGATCATGTGGATCTCTTGAGAGCTGAAATAGCATTTTATTGTTTTAAGTAAAAATATATTGTCTTGTAAGATACTTATACATATGCAAACGCATCAATAAATATTATAAAACTATCAATAGTTTTATTGCCAATAAGAATAGCTGTATATTATACATATTTATACCTGATCATCATCTTCATCTTGAACTGTTTTACGGACAAATGATGGAAAAGATGGAACACTAACTGGTAACGATTTGGCTAATGTAGGATGTCCACCTCTTTGTCCCCTTGGCATGTGAATACCTTCATCTTGTCCTGAATCTAAGTATAATATAAATAACATTATTTAAATTTTTTACATTGAAATTAAGATTTACATAAATTGGGAGTTAAACTAACCGTCTGTATCAGATCCTTCTTCTGAAGATTGAACTTGATCAGTATTAAGAGTGTCTTCCATTCCTTCCAAAGGAAATAAAGCTTCTGTGTCAAAACTAGTTGGTTCTTTAGTGTATATGTATATTCGATCTTTCTTATCTATGCTACCATTCTGAAAAAATGTTAAACAATTAATAAATTTTATAACTATAATTATTCATGGATATACAATAAAAGAAGTCACAAAATATAAAACATACAACAAGAAGATTAGGAGAATGTTTAGCACCAGTTTCATATTTAACATTAGAATTTGCAATAATTTTCGTCTCATTTGATACTACTTGTGATGTGTTTACTGTATTTGTTGTAGAGGTAGTTAAACTGGTTGTAAAACTGTCTGGAGTTGTAGGAGGAGTTTCTATGTTATTTGTTAATCTATTCATTTCTTCTCCTTTACAAATTAGCCTGAAACATATATGTATTTTTAAAAAATACGTATAAAACCTAAAAATATAACTTTAAAGTAAAAATATGATTATATTATAAAATGAAACCTTCTCAATAATCTATGTTCATTATGAGCTCTTTCACGAAACTGCTCTAACAATTGATATTGTTCAGATGTAAAAGCACGAATTTTATTTTCTATTTCTGTAGACTGTCTTTGAACAGCTTCTTCAAGCTGCTGTTGGAGACCACCCAAAGCCACTTGTACATTATTAGGTAACTGTGACACTGGACAGATGAATTAAAATATATGAAAAATATTTATATAGTTTGCATTTTATATATACACCAAAGAATAAAATATATCATTATTTGTTATTCTCTTAGGTATTTATTTGAATTATATTTAATTAATTAATATATCAATTTACCAGAGAATTTGGTAGGTTGTTGAAAATAATCAAGTTCATCCAAAGTATTATGAGCGATTACTATTCTAAACACTGGACTATAATCTGGATTAGACCTTAATTTGTTTATTTCTTCAGGTGAAGTCTGTAACAAAAAGAATACAAAGTATTTATATACTTGAATAACAAAAGAATATATGATATTTGTTTATATTCTTTAACAATTATAAATAATGTAATACTCACAACAATATCAGTATTAATAAGAACTAAAGCAGCACCATAATCTCTATGCACAGCATGAGTATATATTGAACAATTGTAACAACGGTGAATAACCCATGATCCTATATTTCTTATCTCTACCAAACCTGGTTGTTCCTTAGTAATACCTTCAAGTTCTGGTATTGATGCAAGGTTCTATTGGAAGCAGATAAATATTTTTAATGGGAGATTTATATTATTATAATGTACTATACTTAAATTGTCGACTTAAGAGATGTGTAAATATTATGACTTATTGTATAATTTTATCAGCTATTTACTGCAAATTTTTTCTTAAAATTTATTATTTCGTTTATATAGGAAAGTTTCTGAGACTAAAACATTCAATAATAATTGTTATTAGAATATGAATTCGTCTTGAAATTGAGTGTTTTGTAAAAATGTATAATAATTATTAGAAAAATTTTTACCTGCTGAAAGAAACCGTCGTTCTGTTCTTCAGGTGTCAATTCAATATCATTGATGTTGACCTGCAGTTCGGTGCCCCTGGACTTTATGGACACATTTAAACATTTGCATGCTATATGCATCTTACACAATCAGTATACAATGTTTTCTAAAAGAAACTTTAAAAACCAGCACACTGTTTCACTATGCCGGGACTCATATACACGTATACGGATCACTCGATAGTACTTTTCGTAATGTTCGAAATAAATCTTCAGGATATTCTCGTGACCACTTTCGACTTTTACAATTAAAACTAATCAAGACTTTCATAAATAATTACAACGAAACAATAGAAAATATAAAACGATAGTTTGACTTAAGGAATATATTGTTATAATACCACAAGTTTCGCGCTATTATTAAATTTCAAATATGTTGTTTTTGTTTAGTTAAAGACCTTGTTGAAAAGCTATTTACTTTCGAGAAAGGTAACTTAAGCACATTATCTATATTTTGGATGCGACGGATTAGTTTATTATCTGATTTGATCGGAGAGTTGATTTATATACTGTGACAGATTCACACATTCAAAGCCAAGTAAACGAATTATCGAAGCTCATGGCTCTGTCGAATACATGCACATGTATATGTATTTATGTTTGAGAGTTCGTTTTCACCATATAAAGAGGTAGTTTTGGATATTAATATCCCGAATTTTTGTATAACTGATACTGAAGGATTCTCCACACTCGGATTAAGTAGTTATCTCTACATTTCTTAGGTATAACACACGTATTTACAAGTATTTTTGAAAATGTTCGGAACCTCTACTAAAAATAAACACTGATTTATAGGTATGTGCAGATGCGTACGTGATCACCCCAGACTCCCAGACAAAAACACACTTGCTAGTCAATTGACTGACTTTACCATATGACATAGAATCTTGACAGTATAAGAGTGTAATGTCTATACATATATGTATATACACAGATACAGGTACAAGGTTATTTGAAATTACTTACACGATATATAAATTTTACTTTTCAATTAAATAATTCCTATTTCTTTTTATAATCGAGAATAGTACTAATGAAATAGACATTTATTTATTCAATGATATTATAAAATGCTGACAAGATATCTTTTGATTGAAACGAGTAACTAATGTAAATGTATTCGGGAGCTGAAGCAGTTTCGAGTTTTATTTTCAAAACATTCTATTTCCAATTTTATTTTCAAGTATAAAAAGGATAATAAAACAAAACACAGTGTGAACTAACAACTTGTTAACAACAAAGATGTAAATAAGGATATTAATCACTATGCAAAAATACTTATAAATGAATTATAAGGAATAACATGTTTTATTTTAAACAACTATTATATTTTGCATATAATATTTTTACATATATTACTTTACAAATATGTATATATATATATATTATTTTTTTTACTCCTTTTACTCTATATAATACTGTCAATTGTATAAATTTACAGTAGCATTATATATAAACTTATAATCATAAAATTTTCTTTGTTAAATCTTTGTTATGTAACGAATTAAAAGGGAATGTATCTACAGGAATGTTATTTACAAACAATAAAAATGTTGGAATGCTAGTTTCATAACAGTATAACAATAAAAATATAACAAATTAGTTTTAGTTTTATAATTTTGTCTTAAGATATTCTTCTTTCCATTTGAAATACTCGTTAAATCGTATTGCAGCATACCTATAAAGCATTATATAGGTAAAAATAATTTTTTTAAAAGTAGTATGATAAAAAGATGAGTTTAAAACAGAATATTTATTACATTGTGGATTTCAATAAAAATACTTCACATATACTTACTCTAAAAAGTCAAAGTCAATTGTTGAATGTTCACTTTGTATGAGACCCCAACAACCCCAAAAAAAGTGTGATAAAAGAACAAATTTATTTACTTGTAAATACAGTAAATTAATTTCATTTTCAGGTACACATTTTACATTGTTATATTCCTGAAGATATATATTTAACCACGCTTTCTGCAGTTGTTCTTCAGGATATAATGAATAATCAGGATTATCAACACCTAAAATTAAGTTGTATATAATTATAAGTTAATAAATTTTATTTTTATTATACATATATCTATTTTGTACTTTATAAATGAAGATATATCTTGATTATACAAATTATATTGTAAAAAATATCATTTGTAGTATTATATTTGAACATATACTTAAATTACCAGCAAATTCAGCAAAATGATTAGCTATATCATAAGCTTGATAGTTATATCCTGTATATTCAAAGTCAATAAACGTTACTGACATTTCCTTTTCATTATAAAGTACATTCCCTAGAAGTAAATCATTATGAGCAAACACTACTTCATTATTCAAATTTATCAGTTCCTTTTTCAGTGTTTCATATTCCTGTTTTAACACACCAAATGGCTTTATGAGCTTCTCAAACCTAAAGTGATAATAAATAATAATTATAATGCAAATACTACAAATAAATATAATTATATTTGAATTTATAATCTGGTACATTACCTTGTTTGTTTAGTAACATCTAAAAATTCTTTTGGCATAATTTCCATAAATTTTTCTAACTTCTTCCAAATACAAGCATTTTTGGGCATCTCAGTATCATCAGGTTTAAGTCTATGCATTTGAGCCATTCTCTTAGCAACTAATACATATATGTCAGAGTTTCTGACTGTTTCTATTGTAAGTATATTACCTTCAATGAACTGGTAAGCTAAACCATTATTGAATGTAGCATAAATGGAATGTGTAAAACCTGCTTTGTTTAATACCTGTTTAAATAATCAATTTATTCTTGATCATACATATGCATGTATTTTTACTTTTATCTTTTCTAATATTGCACTTACTCGAATATTTCTTGTTTCATCTTTTCGATCAATGAGCAGATCCGTCTTATGTCCATAAACTCTAACTAATACCATCTCATTGTAATGCTCAGAATACCATACTCCTATAAGTTTATTTGTGATTCCATCTGTAAATATCTGAAAATAAAATTTATCATAGTATTAAAATACATATTTCTATTTATCTTCCTGTAATAAAATATATATCAATTAATTAATATTTATCAAATTTAAATTCATTAGAATTAATATAATTCTTAATAACTAACAATGATTATAATGGAATGTTGACTTAGTAGTGAAGAAAAATCATAGATATATGAATAGATTTGATTATCAAGATGCAAAAGAATGAGAATATTTGGTAATACAGTGATACATCTTTGCCCTTAAATTACAAATCCAAGAAAAACACATTTATCAGTAGATAAGCTCATCATCACAAGATATGAATAAAATGATCTTAAATTTTATATCCTTTTTACATTATTACATTACTACATTATTATACACTATTATGTATTATTATAGCATCAATTTTAATAATTCTAAGTTTTTATTGCATTGAAAATTTGAAGATATAGTTATAACAAATATTAGTACTTACTGTAAATATTTAAATACAACTTGTATTTCATTAAAAAATTTACAGCAAACATGCTTTTGATACTATAATAAATCGAAAAAATGTGTATATAATATCAAACCTTTATAAAATATATGCACATATATATATATGTGTGTGTGTGTGTGTGTACGCATATGTGTATGTAAAAAAATACTATATAAGTTGCAATATATTTTATAAAATGTTTTACCTTAAAATGCAATTTATCCAAAGGCCATGTTGGTCTGATTTTCTTAATTATTTCTTTAGCACCATCAACAATTTCACTTTCATCAATTGTTATGTCAAGATGCTGCTCTTCGCATAATTGGTCCATAGCTATACCTTATCTGTAACACGTAAAGGACATTTCATTTGCGAAACAGCTTTTAAGGATTAAATTTTATATCATAAATAATTTACTGAAATATAGATCTTGTTTACGATTATAAGCTAGAAATAAATAGTACCTTAACACTAGTGATATCTATGATCTGTCAAAACATTGAAATATATGTATCACTTATAAAACGAGGTACAGCGTAGAATTATTCTGCTATACTAGAGACTGGAGCTGAGATGTTCATGTGAATTTCTACATAGCTACTACCAGCTACTGCCACTGCTACGTATACGATAATAATGACATAATAAACGATAGACTACGGTAATATAAGAACCTTGAATTCATTATGATTCTATTAGATTACGAAAATTATATTCATTTACCACATTAAATGACTTCGTACATTACATATGTATTTTTGCATAAAAATAAAAATTATAAAATACTATTTCACAAATATTGCTATTATAATTATTTTTAATCATACTGAATAATAAAATTATTACAGAACTTTGTTTGTTCATCTGGATCTCAAAATGTGTAGAAATTTCATATTTTCACATACATATAGGTTCTGATATAGAATATCTAGGATCTAGGTTTTCATATATAAGTATTTAATTTTATAATCTGCGCAAGTGTAATAATGTTTTACCCACGAACGTAGGAGTATAGTAAGACCGAGTATAGTAGTATAGAGTAGTATAGACCGAGTATAAACTTCTATTTTAGATGAAGATACTTTAGATACTTTGGGGCCGCATTAGCCATTGGTTTGAACATAAATGCGCAAAATTTCAAGAAATTTAAATTTCAATTTAGTTTGTTTACTATTATGAATGGTTAAAAATTAAAATATATAAGTAGGAAAACTGTTGTTGTTTTTATTTTGTATTTAATTTTACAGCTACGCAATGAATTCAGTAAGTTCTGCAATAATATTATCTTTTGTTGAGATTTATAAATAAATAAAACATTACTATTTAGAAGTAGAAATAATTAGAAGATTAAGATTAACAAATTTTGTAATAGTATATAACTTATCACCCTGAAAGTAGATATTGATCTCAGTTTTATAATGGATATTAAAAATTTTATTATAAAATGTTAAGACAATTATCTCAACACTGGTAATTCATTTTTTAATAAATTATACAACTCTTAATATCTATTGCATAAGAAGAGTATGGTGTATTATAAATAATTTTTATAACAAAATCTTTTTTATCAATTTTAATATATATTACAATTATTAATATTTAAATAAAATTGGCTTATTAAATATATATCACATACTCACTGACTCAATGATGTATGTTACTAACTTACTAACTCACTCTTACTTGATGAAAATAAGATTGCATTTGCACGACTATTTGACCATATAGGACTCATTAGGGATTATTAACCGAAAACAAAGATCTTATAATGTACTATTCGATATTTTATATTTTATTATTTGTTTACAAATTATTCTTCAAAAAACTATTAATATAGAGGTTCTATTACTATGTTTTACAAAATTTAAATTGCTTTAATAGGTGATAAATTTACTAAGATGTAATGTCAGTTTTAAACATGTTTTAAATTAATATTGAAATAGGAACTGCCACTATAAGAGATTTATAGAACTGCAAAGAATAAAAATTTATTGTGGAAAGTATATATATAAGAATTTCAAAGATAACGAACTATTGATTTAGAAAATATAAAGTTTAAGAATATTATCGTATTTAGTTTATCAAGCTATGTACAAGTATAATACATATTATAAAGCATTACAAATCATGTTATTTCAAACGTGAAAAATTTGTAGTTATTTATTCGGCTAACTTCAAATCAGTTTAAATCAAGTGATGCTTGTGATTAATTTCTGCCGCCTAAAATATAGAAAACACTACAGTTATGTGAAAAAGAACACGTAAAATTATAAATTATGAATGTTATTTAGTATGACGTAAATGTTATACATAAAATTAAAAGTCTTTTAACAAATGCTTTTAAATGTTTGATTAATTGTTTAATTTAATACTTTGAATTTATACACAATCTGTGTTTTTCCATGAGATTCATTATAATATTGTATTTCGCGTGCTGAAAAATATATGAAGTTAAGAAAGATGTATATTTTTAGAAATATTTCATTCATCTTTTGTGTTTGTTGCGTTTTATTTTTGTGTTCTTCCTTAATATCACATTCTATATATATAAGTAAATAATATAATAAATAAATATATCAAAAATTTTCGTTTACCGTGAAATTTGTACATACTTTCAAAATTTTATAATCTTTAATGCTCACTAAAGTTTCAAGAAAATGTCAAGAAAGGTTCCACTTAGTCAGAATGAAATACAACCTACATTCAAAGGATTTCTTGAACGTATGAAAAGTAAACGCGATGTACAATCCAGGTAAGAAAAATATTTATTCAAAGTAATCTACCAATAACATTTAATAAAAGTTTTTAAGATACAACCTAAGTTAGAACAAAGTATTACATAAGATATAACCTTTTTGTTCTATTTGTATATACCTTAAATGTATTAATTACATTTAAAATATATCTTACTACATATAAAATATGATAAATGTATAATGTTTTGTTCTATTTATAGCACTCCTAAGTCATCAAATACAAATGTAAAACCAGGTGATTTAGATACATCTATGGACTTCAATAATGAAAAATTAAAAACAAATGATAAAATGTCTATTATATCTCTTGTAAGAATATCTTTATTATATGTAAAATAGGTCATTTTATAATGTAATATAATTTTAATATAATTATGTATTTTAGAATAGCTCTGATGATTCAATGTATTATAATGTTATTAAGAGTACCACAAAAGCAAATGATAGCAATTTGAAAGATAATTATGCTGAAAGTTCTAAAGGAGAAAATTCATGTAGAAATGTAAAAATATCACAAATTAGACATAGTTACTTATCAGACAGCGAAGATGACATAGTGATAAAATCAACTTTAAGTTTAAATAGAAAAAAAAAAGTTCTTAATAGTAGTGAAGAACAAATATCAAATCAAAGTTTATTATCTATGAAGGAGGATAAACCACTTGATAATGTATTTTTGCATACAACTACTGAGAGCAGTAATATGCAAACAGAAACACGAGAAAAATATTTGATTGGAAGTAATAGTCCAAGAACTCCAAAAAAATGTTTAAACTTCAAGAAAAAAGAAAATATAATAATATCAGATTCAGATAGCAGCCCAAATTTTAAACAAAGTTTAAAAAGAACCCCTACAAAAGGATGGATAGGGCCAGATTTCAAATTAGATTTAAAACCTTTAGGCTTAGGAAAACAGTTGGATTCATGGATACAATCTACAAAAGGAAAACCAATAATGGCTTCAGTACCAGTAAATATCAATATAATTGTTATTGGTAATATTATTATTAATACATAATTAAAGTATATATAATGCAATTATTTTTAGATTACAAAAGATGAATTGGAAAATAGACATAAGCATTTAAAAGATTTTCAAATAGAAATTCTTAGTAAATTTTACACTGCATTAGACCAAATACCATTACCAGTGCTAGAAAAATTTCCACAGTTTAATGCGCGTTCATTTCAAGAATTAAAAATTTTATATCAACATGTTAAAGCAAAAATTCGTTTAGTTGAGACAAAGCTAGCACATATTAAAATTGATGAAAACAAAAAACTTGCCGATAAAGAATTATCTGATGTTACAAATAATTTTCCATTATCTAAAACATCTGAAACTTTAAATCAGCAGTCAGTTATAAGCATTTCAGATAATGATAGTTTTAGTGCATCTAATACTAACTTATTAGATGCAGAATCGAGTTGTATTGCGAAGACACAAACGACCTTGTCAACAGTAAAAGAATTCCCCCATTTCTTACAAAAAGAACCTGAATCACAAATAAAGGATCAAAAGAACGGTATTGATTTACAGAGTTCTGTAAAAATTAAATCAGATGATTCTCCAATTCAAGGAAAAAAAAGTACATTTGAATTGAAAAGGCCCATTAAAGCAACTGGTTCTGAACTTTCTAAACAAATAGGAGAAATATGGAAAAAGGAAGAAGGGTCCAGAGTTACTAATACTAAAACTATAGTTTCTAACTTGAATGCAAATACTAGTTTTGACAATACATATAATATAGAAAAAGTACAAATTAGTGAAAGTGCATGTCCTGAATGGAAAGAAAGAGAAAATTTTCAAATTCCTGAAAAACCAGGATGTGAAAATAAACCAGCTGATTGGAATGTAATAGATGTGCCATATATGAAAGGTAGATTTAATACATTATATTTATGTGTATATATGTATCAATTTAGTACATATATTATTATTTATTTATTACAGACAAAATTTCATTTTCTGAAGAGATAGTTGATTGTTTAACTCAAGAATTTAATCAATTTCCCACATTGAGTAAAGATTGCAATATAAAGTTGGATTTATCAGGTAAATTGGCATTACAAACTCATCTTTTATTTATTTACATTTTTATTATTGTACAATTCCTGTTTTAATTTGTCTTGTTTGAAGCAGGTGCTACACAAAATACTGATAATGAAAGTAAACAAGAACAGAAAAAAGATAAAATAAATTCGTCAATAGGTATTTTTACTGGAAGTTATAAGAATGATGGTGTTAGTGGTGAATTTGATGGATTAACATATCCGCATTCACGAGAAATGTTAAAGGTAAAATATTTTATTCTTTAATGTTATTTTAATTTGTGAAATTGAATTAATCAAAATGATAATATACATAAATTTAGCATTCTAAACTTTGTTGTATATCAAACATAATACTTTTTAAGGTTTTTCGACAAAAATTTGGATTATATTCATTCAGACCAAACCAATTGCAAGCAATTAATGCTGCAATTTTAGGGTTTGATTGTTTTGTGTTAATGCCAACTGGAGGAGGAAAATCACTATGCTATCAACTTCCAGCACTTTTGTTACCTGGAGTAACAATTGTAATTTCACCATTAAAAAGTCTCATTCTTGATCAAGTTCAAAAACTTACTTCTCTTGATGTAAATTTTCCAAATATTATTTTATATATATATACTTATATATTATTAGATACACATAATTTATTAACAAATTTTATATAGATTCCTGCTGCACATATGTCTGGTGGAATAACAGATAGTCAAGCAAGCGGAATATATAGAGAACTTTCAAAGAAAGAACCATCTCTTAAATTATTATATGTAACGCCAGAAAAAATTTCTGCATCTCAAAAATTTTGCAATCTTTTGACTACATTATATGAAAGGGGATTATTAGCAAGATTTGTCATTGATGAAGCACATTGTGTTAGTCAGTGGGGTCATGATTTTCGTCCTGATTATAAAAAATTAAATCGTCTCAGAGAAAATTATCCTAAAGTACCAGTGATTGCACTAACTGCAACAGCTACACCAAGAGTTAGAACCGATATATTACATCAATTAGGTCTTAGTGTACCTAAATGGTTTATGTCAAGTTTTAATAGACCTAATTTAAGATATAGCATAATTGCAAAAAAGGGAAAAAATTGTTCAGATGAAGTAATAGCTATGCTAAAAATGAAGTACAAGAATGAGTGTGGTATTGTTTACTGTTTATCTCGCAAAGATTGTGATGATTATGCGATGCAAATGAGAAAAAATGGCATTAAGGCACTGAGTTATCATGCTGGCCATACAGATAGTAATAGGACTGATATTCAAGGTCGATGGATTTCAGAAGAAGTATGAAAATACAAATAATTTCATAACTTTTTTTCTTATAATTATACAATTTATTAATTGCAAATAAATTCTAGATCAAAGTTGTATGTGCAACAATAGCATTTGGAATGGGGATTGATAAACCCAATGTACGATTTGTAATTCATGCAGCTCTTCCAAAATCTATTGAAGGTTACTATCAAGAAAGTGGACGCGCTGGACGTGATGGGGAAAATGCAGACTGTATATTATTTTATAATTATGCTGATATGCACAGAATTAGAAAAATGATCGAACTAGACAACCCAAATCCTACTGTAATAAAGACTCATATAGATAACTTATATAAAATGGTATCATTTTGTGAAAATAAGACAGATTGTCGCAGAGCACAACAACTCCATTACTTTGGAGAACTGTTTGATCGACAACAATGCATTGTAAACAAAGCCACATCATGTGACAATTGTAGATGTAAAGTAAGTACATTTAAAGCAATAAAGTGTATGTTAAATAAAACTTTTTAAATATTTTATAACTTATATAAAATTTTTTAGGATGATTTCACTATGTTAGATGCAACAGATGAAGCAAAGCATATTTTGAGAGCTGTACGTGAAATTAATCAATCAAGAAATTCTAATCTTACATTAGTACTTCTTACAGACATATTTAAAGGAAGTGATCTTAAAAAACTAAGGGAATCAGGTATGTAAAATTCAAATTTTTTATTGTATGTTACTTATTTATGTAATATGCAATATAGCTATCAAATATTTATGTAGGTCTTACTAAGAATCCTTTATACGGCCGTGGAAGATCATGGAATAGGCACGACATAGAACGTTTACTTCATTATATGGTACTCAAAGAATATTTACAAGAACAGATGTATATAAACAATGAAATTGCTTGTGCTTATCTAAAAATTGGACCAAATGCCAGTGAACTCATGACAAAAAAAGATACAAAGGTAGAATAACAAATGCACAGATTTACTTTATTTTACAAATCTTAATTCTTAAAAGTGAAATATAAGAATAGATTATTAAAATATAATGTTTCATAATATAGGTAATGCTTCCTATGAAATCATCCAATAATAGTACTACTGCTGTCGCAACAGTATCTACAGTTACGAAAAAGATTGACAAAGTACTTCTGGAACTGCAACAACGATGTTACAAAGAATTGATGGAAATAATAAAAGGAATTGCTGGAGCACTCGATATTTCAGCATCTTCGGTTATGAATATGATTGCAATTAGGGCAATGAGTCAAAATCTTCCGGACAGTGAAGAAGCTATGTTACGAATTCCACATGTAACTAAAGCAAATTTTGAAAAATATGGAAAAGCACTATTAGATATTACACAAAGATATGCTGCAGAGAAATATGGTAAAATGCTGTTATATTTAAATGATTTGAATATATAAATACAGTACCTTTACATAGTATAATAATTACTGAAATTAATAACTATGATTTTTAATAGTATTAATGAATGAAGAGAAAGAAGACAGTAATAACGACACTGACGATGATACTTGGTATAACGAAACTACTACTTCTACCGCTAAATCCAACATAGTCCGCGGTATAAAACGTAAAGGTAAAAATAGTTACCGAAATACAAATAAAAAGTACAAGCGGACAGCGTCAAAGTAAGAAATATATACATATATACGTATATATATAATGTCTGAAAGGGTTGGGATAAAATTTACGCTAACTTACTATAAACTTATCCGAAAATACTTCATTGAAGCGTTTAAAAATTTTTATTAATTGCTTTGGCGGTTATAATAAATGTTCGAAATGTCTTCCTTCAGCAAGAATGCTTCCATTCATCAAATTCTTTTGAATATTCCTGTTGTTGTACAAATGGTAGTAAATGCATTTTGGATATTTCCCCAAACTGATCTCTTATTTCTCTCATAAGTCAACTGTTTCGCTAGAGCCCGTAAATAATAATCCAGAGGAATTAAATCTGTTGACCTAGGAAGTCAACCGATCTAACGTTGAGAAAATTTGGTAATATATTCAAAATGCATTTACTACTGTTTCTACAATAGCAAAAATATTCGAAAGAATTCGACAAATGGAAGCCTGCGTTTTTACAATAGAAAAAAGATTGGAACATTTATTATAATTGCCAAAATAATTAATAAAAAATTTGGACTCTTACAACTCTTCAGTAAAGCTGAACTTTTTTTACCTACTTGACTTTATTAGCACGTAGTATAGATTCTGTCCCGACCTTTTCGGTCACCCTGTATATTAAATTTAATAAAATGATTATTACAATAATTTTAATATAAATTATGTTACTTTTTAATAATTCTTACTTTATTATTAGTTCGCGAAGAGGAAAAGCAACAACAAAAGTAAGAAATACAACCACATACTCAAATAAAGGCCCGGGACTTGTGAGTTTCAGTTAATATACTTGTTTTTTAATTGTATATTTGTATCTATAAGAGTGTAATGCTCTGTATAACTTAGGATACAATGTATCTGTAATACGAAGTTGGCATTTCTGCCATTTTATCTCAAAATAATGCAGCAGTATTATGTATGTTGTTTTTGTAAGGAATCTATAAAAGTCTTGTACAGAATTTTGTAATAAAATGTTTTATTTTTAATAGCGATTGACTTTAATTATGTATATTGAGTAATAAACTATTGAAAGATACTTTCCCAATTATTTATTGATGTAACAACTTACTTTTGTAGATATACATTATCTATCATTTATTTATAATTCTACATGTTATATTTTCCATAAATACAACATATTTATGTACAATTTTAAATAATTAAATAATGTTAAATAATTTTAATTAAATTGATAACTTTTATAAATAACTTTATTACTATAGTATAACTTTATTTTTTCATAAAGTTAAAATACAAATTTAGACTGTTAAATACTTTATAACTAAATATTATAATAATCATAGTTCAGGTTGCATTATTCTTGTCTGACGGTCTGCATTTTTGATATGTTTTTTTAACAAATCCATAACTTCATTGTCAAATTCAGGTGGAGTGGGCTTTGCACCTGTAGCCCAGTAAAATATGTCCCAATCGTTGGTTGGCAGATTGATAAGACAATCATACAAGTGTAATTGTTTATCATCAAAGCTAGATAAATATTTCTTAGCAAATGTACTTAAAATAAGACCATTTTCTAACATACCACGTTTACGAGATTGATATAATAGTCTGAAATATACAAAAATAAAATTATATTGAGAAATATAATGTTATATTTTAATACAAATAATATTTAATCTTTGATATTACCGAGCTTTTTTAACATCTTTATTCTCTTCACTACGTTTCTCATATAATGGTATGCCAAGTTTTTGGCTTTCTGGATGAATTACATCCTGAAAATCGTCCTTATAATGCGCACAAGTTGTTGAAATACATTTTACCAGAGATACTGGTTTAACCTTAAACTACATGTTACGAACATTTTAATTACACGATTTGATAATAATATAATTGTTGTTGACATATTATTATTTGTGCTTACTATTGGTATAAGAGATTTTACAAAAACATTCATTTTTGTTTCTTTATTTTTTATGTTCAAAATTTAGAATTTACAAAATTTATTACGTCGTTTTACGATCAGGTGTATATGTATAACTATATTTTCGTAATATCAGGCAATACATAAAATCAAGTGGTAGGTTAAATATGTTTCTGTGTTATCTATATTATTAATAATCATTAATATTCGTGTACTGAGCTATTTATCTTCATTTATATATAATTAATGTTTGTCAAATAAATGAGTAAATTTAACTTATTCTAACACACAGCTGATAATGTCATCGCGTTTGTTGAATTAATTACAATTGTAGTTATTTTAGATTTACTTATGTATAATAAATATAATTTCTTCAAGTAATTATAAACAAAATAATTTAGGTATTATTATATTATATGAAGATGCAAATATTTTTTACTTCATAAATTATAATTGTACCTTTTAGCATCTCTTATCAATCAATGGTGTGCTACTGTTTTATTTGTGTATTTTAAGACAATAATTTATTTATGCAATTAATGATAAATTTTGTGTGATTGTTAATCTAATTGTTATGTCAAATACAAATTTCTTTTGAACAATGATTATAATAATTTTAGTTATGTAAATATAAATAAGAGTTCAAGCGAAATAAACTGCTTCATAAATCATTAAAAGCCATTGATTCTATTCTTTCGATGGATGATACAATGTTAATAGATATCGAAGATCATAATGAAAGCAAGATGTGTGCTACTAGTCCTAATATACATGAAAAGACCTTAAATAGCCTTGCACATGAATGGAGTTCCTGTGACATATTTGAAAGAAATGAAAATGATATTAAAATACAATATGTTGTTAATGAAGAAGAAGAAGAAGAAGAAGAAGAAGAAAAAGATTTACAAATAGAAATTGACAAACAAAATACTTCAACTTTTTCTCAGAATGAAACAGATACTCATTGGCAAGACAATACATTTTTAAATGCATTTACACAATTGGATTCTTACGATGTAAAAGATAATGTTTTGGAGTGCTTTAAGCAGGTTATTAATAGTTTTAACATCTGTAAAATTATTTTTAGGGCTATTTAATATGAAAAATTTTTTAATTCATATGACTATTATATCCTTTAAAATAGGTAACTCAAAATTTTGAGAACTGTTTGGAAGAAACGCTTCCCACAGAAATTATAGGTTCAGTACATGTGCCAAATAATGAGCAACAAAATTTCAAATCATTAAAAAGAAATTCAATTGATTATAGTAATGCTATTCCACATAAAATATGTCATTTAGATGATAAAATAATCAAACAAAGTACAAACATTCATCATAAAAGTTCAATAAACAATGATACATTTTATGGTCTACCAAATAAAGTAAAGGAACTTTTCTTGCGAATAAGGGGTATTAGTACATTATATCGTAAGTATTTCATTTATTATTAAAAGATAACGAAGTTCATTGTTAATAAGTTTTTTATAAGTTTCATGTTATATTTACGTTAATCACTAATTTTTAGAATGGCAAGACGATTGTTTGAATTTAGATGCAGTAAAGAATAAAAAAAATTTAATTTATGCACTTCCTACTAGCGGGGGTAAAACATTGGTTGCAGAAATACTAATGTTGCAGGAGCTTATATGTAATAAAAAAAATGCAATATTTATATTGCCATTTGTTGCTATAGTACAAGAGAAAGTAAGCATAATACTTATACAATACAATAAAACGTGCAACTATACAATTTTTATGGTAACTAATTATATGAAATACATATTTTTCTATAACTTTTAGGTTCAAGCAATGACACCATTTGCACTTGAATTAGATTTCTTAGTTGAAGAATATGCAGCATCAAGAGGAACCTTTCCCCCCAAAAAGCGTCGCAAAAAAAATACTATATACATGTGTACTATAGAGAAAGCATTGGGTTTAATAAATAGTTTAATAGAAGAAAATCGTTTTAATGAGGTAGGTAAAAATATTGAGAGATTTGGCAATACAAATTTTACTATACTATACTATACTACACTACTGCACAATATGATTGCTTTAAAATATTTTAGATTGGTATTATAGTTATTGATGAATTACATCTTCTTGGAGAAACTGGAGGAAGAGGAGCAACATTGGAAGTTCTTTTAACAAAAGTATTGTACATTAGTAGTAGGTATAATATTAACTTTGTTGATACATTGTTTATATATAAATCGTTATATATATTATATGTTATACTTATTTTAGGTAATGTTCATATTGTTGGAATGAGTGCAACGATAGGTAACTTAGAGGAAATAGCAACATTCTTAAATGCAGATTTATATACTGCAAATTTTCGTCCTGTTGAAATTAAAGAATATGTGAAATGTGAAGAAAATATTTGGTTACTTGATTTAAAGACAGAAGATGTGCTGACAGATGTGAAAAAGATCAATTATCGCGTAAGAAGTACATATTTGTCGTATGTTGTAATGCTATATCTTTTTATATATTTATTGAGTAATCAATAATTATTATTCATTTGTTTTAAAAGTATTCAAATGATGCAGCAATGATAGATCCAGATCGAATTGGAGGTTTAGTAATGGATGTAATTCCAAAAAACTCATGTCTCATATTTTGTTCAAGTCGTAAAAATTGTGAAAATGTTGCTCTGTTGTTATCTAAACTTTTATTCAAGTTAGAACTTTTTATATTTTAAATATTTACATATTATTATAAATTTTATTACTTATATACGTAATAATTTGTAGATCATTAGAAGATTATAAAAGAGATGAAAAACAAAAATTATTAAATGCACTTGAAAGTGAAGAAGGTCTTTGTCCTATCTTACACAAAACCATAAAATTGGGTGTAGCCTATCATCACTCTGGCCTTACATCTGAAGAAAGACGGTTATTGGAAGATGCTTTTAGAGCAGAGACTCTTTCTGTAATATGCTGTACATCAACACTAGCAACTGGAGTAAATTTACCAGCAAGAAGGGTATTTTAATCATTATTCGCTTTTTAAACGATAGTTAATTATATTTTATTCTTATCAAAAAAATTTAATAGGTGATATTAAGAAGTCCATATGTTGGCAATCAGTTTCTAAATTTAAGTAGATACAAACAAATGACAGGAAGAGCTGGTCGTGCTGGTATGGGAAATGTAGGAGAGAGTATACTAATATGCAAAAATAATGAATTAGAAAGGGTGAGAACAATGTATCTCTATGTATCTTTTCATGTACCTCTATTGTATTGTATGTGATATATAAATATCTGTCATATAAGTGAAAAATATTATTGTATATAAGTATATATTTATCACATAGGTAACAGAACTTTTGAAATCTAAAATGGATGATTCCTTAAGCACAATACACATAGACAGAGACAGAGGTATAAATAATTTAATTTTAAGTGCTATATTATTACATATAGCAACAACTAGATGTGAACTACACAAATTAGCGAAAAAAACATTACTTAATATTCAACAAAAACGTTTAAATGTAAATGTTAAACAAATCGTGGATGATGCACTAACTGAATTTCTAAAAGCTAATGTAATGAAAATAAAGGAGAAAGAGACAAATTTGGATATATTCAAACCAAATGTAAGCGTTGTTTTTCCATCACAAACTATATCTTCTAATGACACAATTATAGAAACACAAAGAAAAAGAATATTAAAGCTTACTAATGAAACTGAATTAGAGTTATGTAGCCTCGGACGTGCAGCTATGAAAGGTAGAAATAATGTTACTGCTAAGCATTTAATAAGATATTTTTTCGTATAAAATTGTTTTATATGTGTACTTTTTCACGTTGAAGGTT
The DNA here is from genome assembly GCF_905332965.1 of Bombus pascuorum. NCBI lineage: Eukaryota > Metazoa > Arthropoda > Insecta > Hymenoptera > Apidae > Bombus > Bombus pascuorum. The sequence goes on along the minus strand of NC_083488.1, from coordinate 33,766,811 downwards.
GCATTGATATGCAGTGTGCATATACATTGTATCAAGACTTAAAAAAAGCTCAGGAACATTTAATTCTTATTGATTATTTACATCTTTTATATCTTGTTACTCCTTATAATTTAATATCTCAGATAAAGCCGACAGGAACAATTTATTATGATGTGGTAACTTTTAATTTATAATTTTTATTAATGTTCATCGTTATTGACGATAACATTTTAATATTTTTATGAAAATTGTAGGTGACTGGTTTATCAGAAACACAAATGAAAACAGCAAGACTTCTAGGAATTAATGAAGTAAATATAGGTAAAATACGTGATGGATTAATGCCTAAGGTATGTATATAAAACTTAGTTTGTTTGCATTGAATTTATCTTCATATTTTATATGTATGTGACAGAATGTGGAACCGAGAGTGATACATAGATTTTATATAACATTAATACTGTATGATTTGTGGCGTCAACATGCAGTATATGATATAGCAGAAAAATATGAAATAAATCGAGGTATTATACAAAATCTTTTGACTGCTGTATCATCGTTTGCACTTTCTGTAATTCGATTTTGTCAGGTTAGTAAGTGCAGTTGGTAAGTGTTAACAAGTTAGTATGTATAACATATCATTTTGTAAAACTTTAGTGAATGAATATTCCAGGAATTGGATGAATTTTGGGCATTTAAGGATTTATTGAATGTGTTTAGTAAAAGATTGTCGTATTGTTGCCCTTTAGAGTTAGAGGCATTGATGGATTTGCCTTTAGTCAAAATTGTAAGAATGTTTTTTACTTAGGAGATAAAATAAAAATTTATTTCAATTATACTATGATACTGATTTCATTTTATAGGGTAGAGCGCGTCAGTTGTACAATGCCGGGTTTAAAACAATGCAGTGCATAGCTAAAGCTCAACCAATGGATTTACAAGAAAAAATTCCATATTTAAGTAAAAAAACTGCCAGACGAATTATTGAGGCTGCCAAAGTAAATAAGTTACATTTTGGATTATGTTGTATTAATGACATTATATTATATCTTATTTTCACTATATTTTGCAGTTACGAATAGTGGAAAAAATAGAAGATTTGAAAGAAGAAAGAGAAGATATTTTAGATGGCATACATATGAATGTCTTAAAGGGATTTTAAATTGTATAATTTTTAAATATGGTATATATATATAAATAAAAATTAAAGATTTATATAGTATATTACAATACAATCTAATTATAAAGTTTTGTCAATTACAAATAAAATCGATAAATTTGTTCATTATTCTGAAGTTCCTGCAGACTGTTTGAAATACATTAATATTTTTAAAATAATACATTATTTAAGTTACTTATGAATAATTTATTACGAACTATATTATCTTCAAGTTTTTTAAAATGTGCCAAACAGATCAATGTATTTTAAGAATAATACATTGTTTAAGCTGGCACATATATTAAATATCCAAAATGTGATTGATGTCATTTGGAGAATGTCATTTGATATTAAGACATTATGGAACATTTTCTATGTTGATATACAACTGTTGTTGCTGAACGAAATAGAGTAAACATAACAAAATAATAAATTTTATTAAAACACAATTTTTTATGAAACATAAAGAATATAGTGTTTAATCACTATTTATTATCTAACGTTTTTTATACAAACATGGCTTTAAAGTAATAGGAGGTAGATTATTTCTTTTACCTCTAATGTCTTTTTCTTTCTCAAAGTCTAAAAAGTAAAACATATTGTGTGATAAATCTTTACAGATAATTTTGAAACCATAACTATTAATTGCTTCTATAAAATCCTTTACTTGTTCAAATCGACTTTCAACTTCAGCTATCTTCAAAATACCACTGTAAAACAAATAAATTTTTGTTATACGAGTTTTTATTTATATTTTATTTATATTAAAGTTTACCAATATATATACGCAATATAGACTCATTCATATTATTTACTTTTATTTTTGTACTTACCCCTTTTTAAGAACCCTATTTGCTTCTACAATATAGTCTTTAAGATTAGTTCCCATAAGTGATAGGCAAAATACAACAACATTTACACTACTTGTTAATAGGTTTGTATGTGCCACGTCACAAGCAGTTACATTTTCATTTAAAGAAACAAAATCGAAAGAATGTACTTTATGAGGAACTACAGTAGCAAGTCTTGCTTCTCCACATCCAAAATCAGCAACTATGTATTCCTTTGGCCTATGACATGATTAATATTTATATAATGTTCAATATAACAATTATATATCAATTTATAATTGTAATAAATATACTAACATTTTTTTAATCGAAGTTATTACAATATCAAGAGGATTTACAGGCCATTGATCGACTTGTTGTCTATATCCTTCATGATATGCCTTAAATGCATCAGGATCACTTTTAAAATATTTTTTAGACTCTGAACTTTCATTATTATAAAGTGTTTCATTTAGATATCTGAACCTAGAAGCTTTTAATTTAGTCATCATTCTTTCTCTTAAAGATGATGGTTCCATATTTATTTCCTTCTTTTTTCGTTCTTTTTGTTTATTAGCAAGCAATTTTTCCAAACGCTTGATATCTAAGTTACGGTTTATAATTACTTGTGAATCATTATTTTTTGGGGGGGAAGCTGTTGAAAATTTACTCTCTTTTTGTCTTATTTGTTTTTTTAATACTTTACTCAATTTTTTTGTTTTCTCATTAAGCTTTTGCTCCTGTTTTGTTTCAAGTCCTGTAGATTTTAATTTTGCTTTTTTTGCAAGCTCTTTATCATTACTAAGTTTATTCTTAGATTGATCAGAAATTTTATTCTTTTTATTTTGTTTCTGCTGTTTTGGTTTTTTGTCATTAATTTGCTGATTCTTTTTATTTTGAACTTGTCTACTTATTTTACCTTTGTCCTTGTTTTTTACATTTATGACTTTTACAGTGTCAGAATTCAAAATATTAATGAAAGCACGTTTTTCTCCATTCTTGTGTATTTGTTTGATCGTTTTCGTTAATTTATTTTTCGTAGATTTGTTTTTGAACTTCAAATTGTGATCTTTAATAATAGCGGATTTATGTTTATTCTTGTCCTCTTCCGTTTGTTTCCTTGTCTAAAATATGTATAGTAAATGTAACTAGATATAATAGGCATAAAGTGGATGTTTTATGATTTGATGTGATTGCAAACGTTTTCTACTTTATATCGTGTATAAAAGTATAAATATATATAAATGTTCTCTAAATACAGATATTGTATAACCTATTCTAACTCACCCGACGGTTATTCTTTGCGCTAACATTTTTACCAGTATTTTTTGCATTAGTGGCATTTTTCTTTAACTTCTTAGCCATATTAGTCTTTTATTATACTTTTTTTTGTACACAATTACAAATATTAATAAAAAAAATACTTCTACTCTTCACCTTCTACGGTATACGTACGTTGTAACAGTTGTTAATAATTTCTTAAACAAATGAATAAATTATATCAGTTTTGTGGAAGGAATCTTTTATCCTGGGCTTATTCCCCTCCACATATTATTGCTACAAGAATGGAGAGTTCAGAAGAAGATTAACATATTTAATACGATTTCCCTCTCTTTTTACCTGCTTTTTTAAAACAAACAATTACGTATAGTTAAGAAACTTCTTTAGCTGTGTATGTATAGCATCGTATCTACCATCAAATAGACGAAATAAGTTCCGAAGCTATGGTTTATATCATAAAAATGTTTAATTCATTCATAATAGATGGCGTTTATTATAGTAATTGATAGGTGCTGCCATGTAGAACAAGTAAACGGTACTTAATGCATATTTGTCTTATTGTTTTATGTTAATAATAAATAATATTAACTTACTTTTGGACATTATTTCTTACGAATGTAACGTTTATTTTTTCATTATTTATATATCTTTACTATGTATATTTAGCTATAAAATATATTCAAGTATACGCCTCTTGTACTTAAAAGTACCTGCTTAGATATTAAAATTGAAATCAATGTCAATATGCGACACGTAGATTGGTCGATTTGATCGTTGGATAGTAACATTGATAAAACTCACTGTTTTATGGATCTTTCGTTTCACATTTTATATTTACTTAAATATCTCCATACTTTTGGACCATATGATCCTTTTATCATAAAATACTCGTAAGAGACTGTTTGAATTGAGCTACGTAACCAATTTACATTTGCTCGCTTGATTTGTACTGCGATGTAGTGTATAATTATCTGCAATAGCTTTCTACGTGGCTTTCAGCGTGTTTGCCAAGTAAATAAATCGAAACTGTTCTTAAAATGTCAGAGTATTCCACGGATTCGTTAGAGGATGCTAAAGAAATCTCGTCAAGAAATCAGAATTCTTTACACGGAAGGTGTAAAAATGGATCTAACCTAAAGTCAACTAAAATCTGTAATGTTGATTTATCCACTGATCTGTCATTAACTCAGAAACGAGGGAAGGGTAAAACATGTATAGTATTTCAATGTTTACATTTGTCTACTATCAGTAAAATTACCATTTTTAACGTTCTTAATATCATTTAATCACTACAATACCGATTATAAGTAGCTCAAGAGCTATATCATTATGATATAATATCATTAAGCGATATTGAAACGCTAGTATTAATTTTTGATGTTGTAAATAGATTATTTTTCAATTATTGTTTAAACTCTTAGGTAATACATAATTATTCTCTGATATTTAATACCTTTGCTAAGAAACAGTCATGAAAAGGCGAGATCGATTCACTCGAGGGTATTGTCTTTCGTCTCGTTTCTTTTTTACCGGAAACGTTTCAGATATCGGATCTAATGAAACTACGCCGAATACCCACAAAGACACCGGGACAGCCAGCGGCAGGAATGCAATAATTGCGAACAGAGGACTCGTAGACGCGTCCAAGCGACAACGCCCGGCGTCTTCGAGGAACGGAAAGCGAGACGTTGCGGACCGGTTTAAGAGAAATGTAAGATCATGAGCGTAGCGTGACGAGAGACTGTTTCGATTTCGAGGTTACAACGCATTTCAAATGAGACATTTTGACAATTTTATAAACTAAGGACTTCAATTTTATATTATTTTATTATCTTTTATTTGATTCGTTTCAACTGTTTGATAGGTAAAATCATCTCTTTTGTTGTCAACTTGTACTGTTTAAATTAAGATATTTTTAAAATCTTGATTTGTTACTAGTTTAAAGATCGTAGGATGATTTCCCACTGCACATATTTTTCTAGCTTACAAATCGTAGGAAAACTTTTCATAAACAAGCTAGATTTTAAAGTTTCTATTGGCGAAATGTATAAACATTATTATTTATCTGTTTATGACACAAATAGTTCCATTCTATTCAGACTTTCTGCACTCCCTTGCCACTAAGAAATTTTAACAACAAATTTCTATTTAAATAAGAATGCCCTGTAATGTATTAAATGTGTAATACAATATACCGATCGTGTCCAGACAACTGCTACCTAGTGAAAGACGAAAACTGGGTGGTGGTTATCCGAAGAAAAGAAAGGTGATTAGTCTCGGTAGCGGAACGTAACAGCGTGATCGAGCTTCGAAAGCACGGTTGCAGTGACGCGACCACAGCTGACATTGCCTAACCGTGGGATACCCTAACCAAAATGAGTTCAAATCGGAGTTCGGTCGCTAAATCAAACTTGTTTATTCCTATTTTTTAGAACACGGACAAATCAAGACGAGAAGACGGCGTCAACCAGGGAGTCAGTGCAAGGTGTACCAAGCGTTTCTCCAAGACGTTTACAACGAAACGAAGTTGTTGTCCGAGGGATATACCGATGGCTATGAAGACGGACAAAAAACTCGGAAACGTGCTCGCCCCGAAGGTTCAGCAGGCGAGGAAACCATGCTCCTATTTGGAGCTTTATCGTCGGAGATTCAGTTAGTCCGAAACGAAATGACGTTACTCTTCCTCTTGCTTCGTGACCGACACGAGGGGCGGGAAGAATACGTTTAGGCGAGGGCGCTCGAAACGCCACCGGAACGATGCAATTTTCCTCGGAGAACGTTTACTTTGGTCGTGATTAGATGTCTTTTCGACGCCGGTGATATATATCTACGCGGAGGATTAGAACGTACGATGGTCATCTCAGGACCGTCCTTTCTTGTTTGTTTGTTCATGGTCCAGCCATGGTCCTGCTTTATTGTTATTTGGACGCGTTGAATTTTTCTTGTAATTCAAAGCGCGGTGTGTCCACTAGTTCCGGCTCTCCACGGGAAGAAGCGTTGTTTTTGAGAGAGTGGCTATTTTTAAAAGGTTACGTGTGACAAAGTATATACAACGCCCTGGAGATTACGCGAAAATTGCTGTAGTTTAATACCGAAGGGATTTGACTCGAAAGCTTTGAGATAGGTAGAAGCATGAAGAATTTGTCAGGCTGATATTAATGATCTTCAAATATTTGCTTTAAGTTTTGTTGTAAATGTAGACTGATCTTTATTAATGTAAAGATCATTAACCCTCGTCTAGCATAGGATAGATTACCGTTGGAGCGTTGGATATTTTATTTTGCAGCGATTATGCAAAGAGCTGGCTCAACCTACTGACATACCCCCTTACCTAATCCCTACATAACAATTTGTTATTATATAAATTAATTTAGAAAATTGAGTCGTTTATATAATTAAATACAATAAAAGTAGGTAAGTATAACTCAGAAAGTGTCAGATGGAATGGGTAAACCTTTAATAAAACTTGCCACGAAAATAATATTAATTAAAGTATAATGCATAGTTTTCTTCGTAAGTTTCTAAATATTGCTTGTTGTAATGTGAAAATATCGAAGAAATTAAGACATCGTTCGCTTCCAAAAATTCGTCATCCATGTTCTTTTTACTTTTAATTATTTTACATTAAAATATTTCTTTTTAGCCGTAATATGATATTAAAGTGAAAAAAAATTAACAAAAATGTATTCATCGCGTCTTTTTGTTGCGATCTTCGTGCGCAACAGTCTAATAAGAAAGGCGAAGTATTTGCAAGAACCAAAACTGTCCTAGCCTTAGGTATCCGAGGATTAAATATCAAAAGATTTGGAAATGTCTTTACTTCGAGTCGTGTCCAAAATAGCGATCGTTACTTTAATTTCAAACCGATAGGTTGAAGAACGTCTGGACCAAGACGTATCTTTCGTTTCTCCTTGTTCGCAGGTGGACCACAATACAAGGTTCGATCCCCAGAGGGTTCCACCTTGTCGGTTTGCGGCGACAGCGAACGAGAGGAGCTCAGTGACGACGATACACGTTCGTTGGCAACCCCGAGGGACGATCAAAGCGAGCTGAGTTTTTATCGACGTATAATCGAGGGATCTACCGATCCTGCGGCCCTTGCCAACCGATCCACTAAAACTGTGCGTGGATCAGCGTTCCAAGACACGAACAGTATCTTCTGTAGCTCGAAAATGGCTAAACACAACACGTCTGACGATAAATCGAAGAGTCTCGGCTACAGGCCGTATACCATCGAGGAGTACAAGACTCTGTCGATACCGAAGCTCGATCGATCTCTTGGGCCCGATAAAGTTGAGATGCAAGCGAAGGTAGGTGTGTTTCGTTTGTTCCCTTCTAGTACATCCTTTGACCGTACTTAATTGAGCTGGGATTTATTCATCGCGACATCGAGATCGGAGAATGGAGGAGTATAATATTGGAAACAGATTGGCTGAAAATGTTAGAATTGCTGCTAACGACCTTACCTTAACTCAAGGTCGTTCGAGTTGTGATTTTTATTACGTATTCCTTAAATGTATTCCTTTTGACGACTCCTTAAACCCATGTTTGATCTTTTATGATTTAAGAGGAACTTGGATTTTTATTCAGTATAGTATTTATGCTAATATCACATAATAATAAATATGAAAACACAACTTATCGGTAGACCCTATGCAATGCTGTAGTTACCTGGTGTATTATATGTATTTATGACTAAAGTCATAAATTTATTAAGTCATAACTAATTTAATTTAGTCATTTATGACTAAAGGAACTTGGATTTTTATTCAGTATAGTATTTATGTTAATATCACATAATAATAAATACGAAAACACAACTTATCGGTAGACCCTATGCAATGCTGTAGTTACATGGTGTATTATATGTATTTATGACTAAAATGGGAAAAATATACATATGTGTATACTAGAATAGATAAAAGATACGATATATGATAGTTTCTGCTTATTTTATTGGTAGGTGTCAATATATGATACAACAATCAAGCAATAAATTTAACTGCTTGTTTTACAATTAGATCCTATTAGGAGTTCAGTAGTATGAACTCAACATTTTTACTTTAAAAATTACTGCAAGGTATTTTCATTATACTTCAATGAGTGGTACGAAAACTTTCAGAATAATTAGATGCACAATAGAAATGAAAATTATTCAACCTAATTAAACTAATTTACAAGTTTCCCTTCGTATCTCGATATTCGAGAATAACGTTTCTAGTAAAGAATCCACTGTTAATGATACTAGAAATTCAATGCTTATATATCTTCGTTAGAAGGAATCTTTTTTCGACATGCATTTTCGTATTCATAAAACATGAATCGTATTTTTGACGATTCGTGGATGAGCGCGGCTATTCGGGTTAAAGTCGAGTTAGCAAAAGTTCGAACAGAGACATCTAGCAATCTCGTTTCCTTGTCCCACCGGAAGTTAACCTGCCGGAGCCGAGAAAGCGAAGTAGAAGAAACTTTGCTTCCGTCGACCCATCACAGTTTACAATTTCACGGAAGACCTAAAGCGAGTTAGCTTGTCGCCCGTCTTCGTAACTTCAATCTAATAAACATGCGGCCGTTTCCTTGCAGCTACCTTATCATTTCCTGTCCTCTATTTTCTTCGTGCGAGTCCTATCAAATTCGTACATCGAACGATACGTGGAGAATTTCATGGATTTCCGGCCAGGCACCTTTTAGCACAAACTTCCGGTATATAAATCCTCAGTTATATCATCGATGTACACATCAGCAGTGGGATGCTTTAAACGTTCTTTTTATCTTTAAACGTTCGAAGCTGTTTATATTATATGTAGCATGTTACTTATAAAATATTCGAAACTTCTATCTAAGTCGTGCAATAAGTTCGCTCGCCTTTCGGTATTATATTTTCTGGAATATTAGGGAAATATCACGTAAGTTACACGACATACTTCTCCACGATCTAATAAAAAATAAGGTGATAATTCCTTAAAATTTCAATTATTTAACGATTCGTTAGGTTTACCTACCTTGCTTTCTGTATAAACAAGATCAAAAAGCAAGTAAAGCAAGTAAAAAAGCAACGATTTTTGACACTCTTTTGAAGAAATGCAAACTAAGTTATTACACCATCTAATAAGATGGTGCTGCGCCGTAAGGCGGCGGATGCTTTGGAAAAATCGGCAGTAATGCTGTTCCTCTGAGATGGCATTTTGGTCGAGCGTGCCGGTGCAGCTTCGACAGTCGCGCGACGCCAGCCACACGACGAGGAAATAGTTGTCGCCGTCGTACTCGGAGACACAGTAAATTCCAGAAGCCTTTGAGCTAAATACTCGAGAGGTAGAAGGTCGGTTTGTAAATTTTTCAGAGTTCCTAGCACCGTGAGTTGGAACTCGACTGAAGAATGGGGGAAAGGGGAAGGTGGATAGCTATGGTTACCCGTGGATTCACGCGCATTCTCTCGCAGACACGTATTCGCATTCTTGTTCGCTTTTAAGGAGAAGGAATTCCATTGGTCCAACCACGAGCCGTTATTACGGCAACGATTTTAGCGGATTGGAAATTAAAATTTTATTCATTGGTTCAGCGACGATTTTTCATCAACTTTTATTTACCCGGGTACTCTGTTTCTTTGATCAAAACCCGACATCTGCGCATGGATTTTAAACGTTTTCTTTCGTTCCTTTGGAAGCAGGCGTCAGTCACGGTTGTTTACGATTTGAGAAAAACGCTTGTGTGACCACCGAGAATTTTATTTAAGGAATTTTAGTCCTTTTTCTTCAAAAGGAACGACGGAACGAAGATTTCTTGAAACATTCGAATAAATTTATTCGTGAAATGCGGAGATATTTAAATTTCTATTATGGAATACAGAAATTGTGTTACATCAAATTTGTCTTGTTATATTTTCCTCTTTGTGCACGAGGATGTAAATTGTTGTCAGCATATTGTTAGAATGGAAACAAAAGTTTCGAAGACTGTATTGTTTGCAACAATAAACAATATTTCACTAACCTACTGCAACTCAAAGTTATATCAAATCGACGGAACTATAATACGAGCGAAGCGTTACAGCGGAGCAGTTCTATTTAAACTGGAGTATAGTTTTAGAAGATGTATCTTGGAATATTTAGTAGCTCGAGGATAATTTTAGTCTTCAGTCGCAAGCAAAATCAAACTTATGAATTCAGGCGAGCACACCGTTGAATAATACTTTGCGAGAGAACTGTTGGAGAGAAACTGTCTGTATTGATTTAGGAGATTGATCACTCGCCGATGCGTAAACGTGAACTGAATTTTTGATATATGCCAAATTTACATTTATACTTCTTTATTTATCGCTATGTAATTTCTTAAACACAAAGAATCGAGTCGCGATACCAAGCATAATTGCATTAAACATTTCGAGCTAACTGGAAGATTCACGTTAAACCAGTGTACATGAAGGATGTAAGGTTCCTCGAGGGAAGGAAGTGCACGTACGTGGACGACGCAAAAAGAAGTTTCAGGCCGCAAGTTGCTCCCAGTGAAAAATACCGACTTTATTCGAGTATCTTTCTTATAGCCGCACATTTGTCGTACATACTTTCGCTATTATCCAGGATTACCGAGTAACTTGGTACCGGTATAGATAAGTATACCGATATACGGGAATAAATTTGTTCTTGGTGGACGCACCGTCGGGAACAGTTTAAATGAAACGCCGCGCCGGAGGAGGTCAGCGGACTGGAACAAGGGGACAGCAGAAGCACACCGTAATTCCCATAATTACACAGGCACCCAAAAGGTTGTATTAATATTGCCTGCGGTTTAACTTTCCATGATATTAACTGCACCGACATGCATTAACGTTGTGGTTTCACAAGAGGCGCAACGTGTGAACAAGAGAAACAAAAGAACAGTGGGATATACTACAAAGGAAAACAGAGTAGCGCGACAGAAGAGGAGGCTCGAAACAACGATCGAGGGAAAGAGGGTGAAATAGGCAAGGTCGTTCATTGAAACGTCGTTTGTTGGCTTATTTAACTTTTAAGGATAAGTTCACGCAACGCGATCGAGTCTGACTCTTCTGCCAGATACAATTTCCTCTTTTCCTCTTCGAGTTCTTTTGTTCTTCCCTTCTATCTGGTCCGGTTACCACCTGCCTCTCACCCATCCTCCCCATCCTTTCCTTTTGCATCGTCCTCCTCTTTCGACGAGCATTTGCATAATCTACTTTACTCGCTGGATTCGGCCGGGGAAGAGTCGGCACTCGACGATTTTCGGTGTAGCTCGATCGATCGATCTTACTGCACTTTTAACGGGCAAACCCGCGCCGGATGCTCGGTGGTTGCGAATGTATGTGTGTGTGTGCGTGTGTGCGGGAAGCAAGAATAAGAAGGAAGGAATAAGGGGAAAAGAGAGAAAGTGAGAGAAGGAGAGAAATAAGAGATACCATATACGCATATAGACGGTAGAAGTATGTCGTTGTCAGACGCTTCTCGGATATAGAGGTTGTACGTGTACGTGATCGCGCTACCGGGAACTTGTCGAGAGGTGACGGAGGTCGCAACGTGGGGTTTTCGTAAAAGGTAAATAAAACCCTCGGCGTCCATCCGTACCTGCCGATTTGTTTAGTTTTTTGAAAGTTTCATCGAAACGATGGCAGCTTCAGGGATTGTTTGTTGTTGCAGAGAGAGTGGCTGATGCGGCGAAGGTCATACGGGAACTCGGTTAGCGCGCGAAATCGCCAACGGATACTGCTACAAGCGCACAGGATCAAGGTACGGGTCATGCGCACAATTTTGACGTATAACGTCGGTCGAGATCTGCGAGCTACGTTCAAAGGCAAAGTAGTACGATTGATTCTTTACTCGTTCATCATTGAGTGTTATTTTTTGTAACATTGTTTAGAATACAAGATTATAATTTTGTGTTATTCGTTGTGATTAGTAGCGAACTTGTACAAGAAACATAGACAAGTTTGTTTTAGTGTTTGCGTTTGTATTATTTATTAATTATTTCTATTAAAGATAACAAGCTAGCTTCTGTCAGGACAGAAATAACAATTCTGTGAAAAAATGAAAACAAACTACGTAAGAGCGTTATTTCTTTGCTTTTTTGTTTTGACAATGTTTTACACTTTACTCGAAATTAATTTGTAATAAACATTAAAACGCGCAGAGTTTTTGCCCTCGAGGATGCTCGTAAATAATTGTACACATTTAATTACTTTTATCGACGACCAGTTTTTTGTTATTTCATACAAAAACGTTACTGGAATGCAAAAGGCCGAAGCAAAAGTTTGGAAATATTCGATACATACGCCTGTGATAATTTCAATTTCTAACAATTTTGCAAAACGTAATATCAAGCATTTTCGGTTCGTACGCGGAAAATTATCACTATTTTGGCCCTAAATTCATAAAAAGTTGAAGATCAAATCGAGTTGTAGCCGCGCGAATTAAAATCAACTATCCATGTTCGAAACTATAATAACGTAGAAAAAGGATAACCGAGGTATGACAGGATGACGAATTAACATCGTTCGCCGTTTGCTCGCGTTACGCTCGATACTTAATTGCCAATTAGAGAACGCAAAGAGGCATCGTGACGAAAACTGATTCGTTTTACTTGTTCAGCGCGCGAAAGTCAAGCCTCGTAATGGTCCTCCGGAAGATTTATAAGCGAAATTAATTACGTACGTATCACTTTCGCGTTAACAATGGCGAGCGCCTCTTCGTTTTTTCCCCCTCTACTCGTCGTTCGTTTCATCTTCCCTCGGTTACGCGTTTTGTTCCAACGTTTGTTACAGGATCGTTAACGTCATACAACTCTCGTCATTGGGCTTTTAGATTTATTTTCGCGGAGGATTGGAGAGTGCACCTCTGGAATACTACGCCGATGTAATAATTGTTACGCGATGAATCGTGACTCTTTAATTTATCGCTTCTCATTGGTCTTGTGATATGAAATTTACTTGATTTCGTCATCGTAATTACATCACGGATATACGTATATATGGTGTTCCATACGCATCCATCGTCGGAGTACGTTACGTTCCTTTTCATCGTGAAGGAAATTAAGTTTCCTTAATGATAATTCAGTCGAGTTTAGCAAATCAAGAGAAATACAGGTAGGATAGGTGCAAACGTGTTTGGTAGTTTGTTTTAATTACACGCTCCTTATCAAGCAGTCGTTGATCGGTGATACGGTATGCAAAATTAGTCCTTAGCCGTTAGGTGGAGTTAGATCTAATCATAAGACGCCGACGTTGAAGAGGTAGGACGAAAAGGGCGGGAAAAGGACGAAGGAAGGGTTGCCGTGTGGATGCTGGCGGGCAAAGTAGAGACCGGTATCCGAAGCTAAATCCAATTATATGCACAAAGCGAGGGTTGCACGCCGCAACTACCACAAGGACAGGGCAGGAATTGAGGATACGAGGGCGAGAGAAGGTACAGAAATTCTCTACACGTGGATAAACCTACGTTACATCTCTCTGAAAAGGCGACCGGGTCCCGTGACTCGCCTACCGTTACCGGAATTAGATTTTGCTTACTTTCGTCGTTGCGAGAGTGGTCCCTGCTTGTATCCTCATCTGTCCTGCCCGTCTCTCTCTATTGATAATCGCGGTCTGAATTTCAACGAGTTACGCTCTTTATGCATGTTTGTTCGGAACATTCTATGTTCTCCCGTTGCGTCGACGTACCGGTCACTGCAAAACAATTTACAAAGGAATTTCGGAACGGTTCGCGACGTTTCTCAATACCGATCCCGCCGACAGGGAACTATTCCAAAATAACTTCTCGCTAAACTTCCATGTGCGACGCGAAATTTTTAAGGAAACGATCGATTTTATTGACATCGGAATAGTTGCGGGAGCTAAAGTTATCATTAATGGAAGTTCGTTGCCTTCTAGGACTCCAGGAAGTTACTTTAGTTAAAGGTGAAAATTACTTACTTTTCTATTATGTTGTATTGTATTATAAATTTTTGATTTTTTTCTTTTTTCACCTTTTGCCAGAGTGCAGAGGATATTTGAAAGTTTTTGATCTTTCTGCTTTATTTTGGTACAGCATGTGAAAAGACTTTTGAACTCGTTTTAACTACTGACTTTTCCTTTATGTCCACAGACGAAGGATACTACCGCTGAAAAATGTTTCCTGCCTTTGAAGGATCAGCAGATCGATGCAAAGGTAAATCAAGAGTCCTTACTCTCTTGTGAACGCTCAACAATGATTCTTTTTCTGATATCTCTTTGTACGATTGTCCAAAAAAAGGGTATTCTTCCTGAGATGCTTTCAACTATCTTAGCATTTTTATTGGTTTGATGGTAGATCGATAGTGGTCGTTGCATTTCAATGCAGAACTATGCCGTGCATTTAAAAAGAAAATAAAAATCCCATCAGTTTCATTTTTATAATTTTAAATAAATATTTATCTCTTACTTCCTTGACATTGAAATATATTTCGTTTTTCTAAATCTTACCTAAATAATTTCCTTATTACGCGAAGTAATATCATCGATATAATAATTTCCATTGTAACAGATACAGGATGATTCGATATCTTCGACGATATTCGAGGATCAAGAAGTTGCGCAAAAAAGAATTGATATAGATGGTGACAGGTATTCAAAGAAGAACCGCGACGTTTGCAAGAAACCGTCATCAAGGAGGTCGTCTAAGAAATTCGAACGAACGTCGAGTTTCTGTTCGTCGTTAAATTCGTACGACATCATTGAAGATTCATATTTGGAATCCCTAAGGCAACGTCATCTTTACGAGAAGGAGATGGTAGACCGTATTATAAACCAAACACTATGCTCCTAACTATAGGGAACACAACATCGTGAATAATCTAGTTCCTGTTCCGAGAAATTGTGAATACGAGATGTGTTGAAATTGAAAAATTTCACATAAGCGTACCTTTTCTTTAACTCATTTAATAGGATGAATCCCAGACCATGGCAAGCAATTTAACAAGGCTGAGATAATTGGAATGGTAGATAGAAAAGAATTGGAAAGTAGATACTAATAAATGATAAAAGAGATACTTTTTTTTATAAAATAGCACAGTTAGACTTTAATATAAAATTTTTCTTTTTTAACAGAAGTTTTCTTTATATTCTATAATTAAAACCACATTACTTTTGCTTTTTGTTTACGGGAACTATGTTATTATTATAAGTTTTCTTTACGATAACAAAGAACTTACTTAAATATCGATTATTTCAATGAAGGATACATTTACATTTTCACTGGAAAACGAGTTTCGCTAAACATTTAAAGCAGTTGTGGAAGCATTTACATAAATCAACTTCCACTGACGGGTACATTCGTTAGCTGCCATCTTTTTCTTCGGCTGCTTCCGAATTTCTCTAATTTCTTTTTCTTCCGCAAGGATCTCGGGTTCCAATCGTCTTCTCTTATCAAGGGCGAGACGTTTCTAAATAAATTATACTTCAATGCCGTACACCCTGGAGATTAGTCGATCGATGAAATATTTAAACTTAATTCCATCTAGATGACTTATTCATTAAATGTTATCTCAGGGTTCATGGTTGGTGGGGTATAGGTACTAGTTGCCATGACGGCGCTTATACAGCCGGTCACGCATAACTATGTATACTTTTCTATTCATACCGGCAACTAGACTGTATGATACACCGGGGAATGCGGGATCCCGCAAGCTGTCTCGGCAAATTCAGAAATTATTCAACACTTTTTGACGTCTCGAGTACCTGGCGGTCTGGTTTGCCAGAAATGTTAACCCGTGTTAGGGCTTCACTAGGCGGACTCACGGACCACTTTTATCCGCGATCATCCACCGGATTATCCGCAGGAAAAGAATTTAGTGGTTCCCGAGATCAAGAATTCCGATCCGTCTCTTTCTTTTGCGAGTTCGTTTCCTTATGTATCGCGAGCGGTTTCATGAATAGGTAATTGGGTTCGCACAAAGTTGTCATTGAAAAAACAACTTTAATTCAGGCGTGCCGGACGTTTTAACTCTTTTTATTCCGCTTTCTTAATAATTTAAGACCGAATGTTCATTAATTATCAGGAAACTCGCGAAAATTTTTGGCAAAACTGAACATGCAACGGATAACAACTGTCTGAAAAGTTGGATTCTGACGCAGCTATTTAATTTCCGCGTGGCGGACTGTTATTATCAAGTTCGAGTTTTAACGTGTTATCTTAGGGATAGGAGAAAGGTAATCATGCAAATACGATAACACCTGTCCATGGTTTTCTAAGGCTTTAAACGTTGGACAGAAGTTAAATTGAATACGGACTCGACATTTATTCAAAGGATACCGGCGTGGAGAGATCCCCTTGGAAATGTCTGTACTGAAATTCGAGCGTGAAAGTATTGAGGCGGTGAAATTGAATTTTAACTAGACTAATTGAATTGAAATCGAATGGATCGTTTAATTTAATGCTTAAGCACAAAAAAAAAGATAAAAGTAAATGCATCTAAAATTGATTCTTTATTCTATTAGTACATTTTTAAATACTATAAATATCTTTCTTGTTAATCTCCAATATTTATATAAATATCTAATAATATCTAAATATAAAATTTTATTTAAATTTCTAACCTAATATACAAATATCTAATATGTAACAATATAAATCTCTCGGTATAGTAAAGTACCATGAATTTCAAGATTCGTAAATTCACAGAATCCACAATTTATCTAATAAATAAAAAATGTTCAATTACATCTAGAAAATCCACTCGTATCGATAAATAGAAATTTATAACATATATTCGGACGTTAGTTACTTTTCGTATGATCATTGCGATCGATAACTTTTCAATTTTCATTTTTAAACCTTCCCATTTTAACTCCCTAACCTCGTTATAATTACCAACCCACTTTAGAATGACAATATCCTAATTTTCACGAGAGTATATCCGATAAACAATCCATGTTATAGTAGAAATTTTAATTGAAAAATAAAAATTGTCCACTGGTCTCCGTAGTAAACAGAGATATTCGTGGAGGGTGCGTGAATCGGTAGTGGAATTCTCGACACGCGACGGTTCGCAAGGGGATCTTAACTAGTAGTCGTGGTACCGCGCCGCGAGCTGTCTGCAAAGAAGCCGGTGCGCGTGAATTAGCGATGCATCCCGGATAGATTTATCGCGACCAGATTAAGATTGACCCTAGGAGAGAGCGTCGAAACAATCGATTTTCCCTGCTTGCGCCCGCGCGGCCGTCGACTCGCGGCCAGCACCTCTGGTGGTAGTTAACAACACTACGTGAACTATCTACGTGGACAAGGAAAAGTCGGTGGCGCGTGGGCGTGGTCGTGGTAGTGACGTGAATAGTGCTCACGTGCGTGCGTGCGTGCGTGTAACGGCGTTTGTGCGCGCCTGATGCTGAATGCACGGGGCGCGAGGCCAACGACAGGGGTTGGCACGGACTGATTTCGCCATCAGACTGCCGCCAAGCGGGGAGGTCTGTCTCGCGTGCCAACACACATCAATGGTTCAGGTGAGTAACGCGAGTGATTCCTTATTTTTCAAACGATTCACGGCGAAGTTAATCGCCGATGTTTGCGAGACGCGAACGTCCTCGCGAGATTCGAGACCCTTTACGCGGTACCAGCTTACGAGGGAACGTTGTTGTCGTATGTTGCTTCGCGAATAAACGACCATCGCGTCCGAGATGTCGCCACTGCGGCAGCCGCGAAATAGAAGGTATCACTGCGTCACGTGGCTTTAAACCACCAACTTCGTATCATTGCACTTTTGTGGGTAACTTTGAGGGTGTTCGCCGGGGTTTCCTTTTAAAACATTTTGTGTAAATGTAGATCACTTCGTTGTTATACTTAGGGTGGAATTTAAGGGTACTGTAAGGGTGTGGTAATTTTTGCGTGTATCGGCGTTATTAAGAGTGGTATACGATTTTTGATATTCACGTTTCTGGATCGTTTTTCTAATGTCCTGATAAGTGTCATGATTTTTATACGAGAAAGCTGCATTAGACTTTTTAACACAGGACTTTTATTATTTTTTACAATATGTATCTAAATATATACAACTAATTAAAATTAAAACAAATAACAAAACATTTGTATGTTTTTAGTAATTGCAAAAACAAAAAATTGTTACCAGTTATAATATTTTGGCCAGTTTGATAGTTCTAATATTAACGTTCTTTGTTGAAGAGCACTTTATTTTCAATTAATGATGTTGAGTTTTAGTTTGCAATTTGTAAGTTAGGGAACTATTGCAGGTACTTCCTGACTACTGACATAGACTTCTTCAATCGATTTGATAACGCTAATCTTTGATCTTGTTACAGTATTCGCCATGGCGTATGCGTTTCATGTTTTTTCTTGTATCGCGTGATCGTCTAGCACACTGGCGTGAGAATTCGCGATGGAGTTTGTCACAGCGTTCGTTCACGACACTTGCTAATTTTACCTCGAACCAGCTTCGATGCCATCAAGAAATCGATTGGATCCATTCGATCTGTCCAATTTGATCCAACTTTGCTTTTTCATCTATCGCGTATTTCTATTTAACATTTGGTATATTTTTGTTGTAATTTGTAGAATATACTTTTCCAATGTGATATAGTAATATTATGTTGCGTTATCGATTAAAAGATTCTTTAAACAGAGTAAGACGTTGAAAGGCTATTTGGTAGTATCGATTAAAGATCAGTTAGAAACCATAACAACGAAATATCTGTAGTATGCTTAGTAATAATAATATCCAATACAACTATAAGAAAAATGTTGTTACTTTTATAAAAGACAAATTACTTTTTAACAAAAAGGTACCTAATTACGATTAAAATTGCTTATTACGATATACAGAATTATAGTTTTGTTAAAAAAGATTGAATAGATTTCTGAAAAGCAAATAATCTTTCCATCTGACCAAATTCAAATATTCTAGACGTATTGAACAAACGCATCTAAGTAACAGAACACGATTTGGCGATAATACATTTAATTGGAGATACATTGGAACGTAACGTGCAACTCAATTTGTGCGTGCAAGAAGAAAACAAGCGACTACTGTAGATTAGAATCTGGATTCGAATATTTTGCCCACTTCGTATTTTAATCAACCTAATTATCTAAAGTAGTAAACGACATGGAGTAAATTTCTCTTTTTCACGCATAGCATCCAAATCGTCCATTATTTACACTCATTCCGCGCTATCGTTACCATATAAACATCTAATCTGCATTAAACGGCAATTCTCCGAAAGAATATTTCAGTCGAAACTATTGTTATATATATAACTATAGCGAATCGTTTATTTTTCAGTATAGTTACAGTTGCCCTATATCCGACAAGTAGCGAGAATATCGGCCAATAACAATCGTGATTTTATGGTATCTGTTTGCATAGCCGATAGTGGCATAGCGATATCGTTGTTTAAAACGAAAAATCGTTATATTGAACGATTTCCGTCGAACATCGACTATGTCGAGTTGATCGATCGCAAATATTTCAAAGGCTGGATGGCTGGAAGCTGGACGAAAAATAATGATGTCGTATCGGTGAATCTGACGCGTCCACGTATTAATCCGGCGTGACTCCTCGGAAATTCTTGAGGATTAAGGGAACAGTGTAAACTCTTAGCTGGCTCGTTGCGGCCCTTTATGTAAATGGATAATAGATCGCCCCAGCACTTGGCCGGGTTCCTAGACGACTAGTATCACCACCAACCTGCATTGCAACGCCGAAGGGTAGTTCATTAACTGCCGGACTCTGGTTCGATGAGAGCTACGGAGAGTCGAATAGCTTTGAAGTGGTGGACGCCTCGAGGGCGTCCACTGCTGAACAATGAGAATTATCTTGTCTTCCTCCTTCCCATTTCCTTCTTTG
Organism: Bombus pascuorum; assembly: GCF_905332965.1. Taxonomy (NCBI): domain Eukaryota; kingdom Metazoa; phylum Arthropoda; class Insecta; order Hymenoptera; family Apidae; genus Bombus; species Bombus pascuorum. The sequence goes on along the minus strand of NC_083488.1, from coordinate 33,746,750 downwards.
TCTTCGTAGCCTTTGCATTTCCATATTCATCCCCTTTTCATACTCGTATACGTGCACGTACTGTATATGTTTATATCTAAATATTTGCGCAAGCGCAAGCTGACGCCTATAATTGAGCCGCTTCGGGCGAGAGAACAATCATCGCGAGCATCATGTATGAAAAGCATGTATGAAAGCGATCTTAATGAATCGACGGATGAGAAGTATCGAAGTGTGTCCTCTCGTGACCGTCGCCAATTATTGTGGCCAGCCAGCCAAACGGAATGATCGTCTATCATCGATATAGCTATATAATTATGGGTAGAAACGAAGCGCGAATGCCATTCTCAGCTGTACGTTCAGCCTGGATCGAGAATTGCTCGCTCGATTCGGGGAATGGGAATGTGTGCAATTGAATAATGTGAGAAATTCTGTTTTCGATCGGAGTCCCCTTGCGTAGCAATTGTTAATTAACAAGAAATAAATCTTTTCTTCTAATAAATTCTTGACGAAACATCCGGAACAGAGAATGCTGGCAGAAAACGTGTTTTGATAAAAAGAAATAGAGAAAAGGGATTCTGTTAGTAAACGAGCTGTATAAATCATTCTTTCAGAGGTAAATCGCTTTAAACGAAATAAAAAAATTCACGTTGTTCGTTATGAAATACGCTATCTGCACGAGCAAAGCGAATCTCAGTCATTGTTATCCGATTAAAATCTCTTTTCCTGACAGTTATATGAAATCTGTAATTTTCCAAAGCAACTCTTCGTAATCAACGTAACTTTTTATCTTATTTATATATACAATTTTATAAATATTTCGACGTATGGTGATAATTATTTAAAATATAATTATAAAATATAAAATACAAAATACGATGGAATCACATATCTAGGAAAAGTCGTTGAATTTTAGAAACTTCATTCAAGCTCTATAAATGGTTAATCAATATCTGCTGATGAATCGTTCTAGTCTATCTATTTTAGTTATTTTTCCGATATTTATGCCTAAAATATCGTGTCCGTCTCTCAACGTGATTCAATTCGCACTGAAGTCGTTCTTTCAGTGATGGATCTTACTAAAGCTTTAAGCGGAAGAGAGGGGTAGCAGCTTGTAATCCCATGCGTGACTCCTACTGTTAGTAGCAGCCTCATATCAGATTATGGTTATGGCAGCTTACTTAATGACTCCCTATCAAAATAATTGGTGGCAACATATTAATTGCTCGCGCAGCATAAATAGACCTTGCTGTACATCGAATTGAATACGATGATTCTATTTCAGTCTCTATGACTGGTAGTTAATTAGCAAGTATTTACATATGTATGGCTAAATTGTTTTATCGATCATATTTTGAGTGAATATTTTCAAATGTCGTTTAATACTGAAATTACCGGTTTGTAAAGTATAATTAAATATTCTACACATAAATAATTGCAATTAAAAAGATATGAGAAAAATAAATGGGTATATACGATTGTGTTTTTATCTAAATAATAGTTAATATTAGCTTTGCTACTAAAGCATCTACATAATTCAAGTAATTATTAAAGAAAAAAGTTTGAAATTCGTTATTTTGTTCTGACGTTAATATGCTCTATAAATTAATTTAAAGAAAATTAAAACGAAAATTAAGAACGTATCGCTGTTTTATATATTTTAGACGTAAATAAAGAGTGTATACATCTGTTCGTTCACGGTATCGATTCAGCTTGATAGCATCACCTTTTATAAATCAACGAATATCCAATATATCAGACGTGTCACACGTGACCATAGCAGAGAAAATATCGTATCTCGATAGATGTTGTACATCTTTCGTGTGCCCATATTTTCTGTTCTGTTCTGTTATAAACTGTTCTCTTGTTATTCCTTCCTAACATTCCACGGCATCGTTCTTTGTAAATATTTAATCTAAATCTTCGTGTCTAATTATAATCAAAACATATTAGATACTTTGGAAATTAAATGTATAAATTTTCCAGCTACAAATTAACCATATTTTCTGTTAATAGTCGTATTCTTACAAGTTGTTAAATACTTTAAAATATAAGGAAATAGGAGAAAAGTTATAAATAGTACAGGTTATTAATACGATATTATAGTTGCATAAGATATGAAATTCTAACTAATATTAGATAAATGTTTAATACCTAATTTTATATTTACTGTGCTTAGTCTATACAAAAAATGATCGAGATTATATGATTTTGTAATTCGAACAAACTCTGTCGCAGAATTTCATTGTTACCATATAACCTGTCCCTCACCTCTGTTCCTCCAATTTCAACAGTAGGTATCGAATTCAGAAATTTATAATTCGTCCGTCGCAAAATCTGTATTAAGCCGAATATTCGGCTCTACCATTTTTCCCAGCTCTGCAGACATATTTTTCTTCGAAAAAGAAAAAAAAAAATACTTGTCAAAACTCAGGATTCACAGCTGATCAACGATTCATCGGCAGACACGCGGGTACGATCGATCACTTCGCAACTAGAATACTTTGAAATTCGGTGGACGTGTCCCGATCAGTCGTTGTGCGTGCAATCTATTCGTCTCACAGATGGTATTCTCGTCAGTTTGGAGTATTCGAAATGATTCATTCGACTAGATACGCGTACGGGACCAGAGTGTGCGAACAGGGTGGACGCGATAGATAGATTTCTCTTGTCCGCTTGGTAACTTGTTTGATTTCAATCATTTTCAAGTGTTTTCAATAGATTTTCAAAGTGTTTTTAACTGGAAGGCCGCCAGCGCGACCGGAGTATATTGTTTTATCGTTTCCGAGCGTTTCCAATGGGATCGACGTGCCGGATATACAAATCGAAAATGTTGAATTACATCTAGTGCCGTTGGTCCCATGGTATCAATGGTATCGTCTGATATAATCTCACGCACTCTCACTGAATCATTTTCTCGACGTTCGCTGGTTCGCGCCTCCGTCACGTTGTATTCATTTATTTTCACAGTGAGACGTTCGCCGCTCGTCCATGTTTGATACGATGTTTTTCATCGAACGGAGAACGTCTATGGATTTTGCGTGAAACGCGATATATTTTTCTTCGCTTACCTTGACGAAACGTTGGACTTTGTTACGACCGTTCGCGGAGAGACGCGTTCGCGAGGAAAACGCGTAGCCACTCACATGCTATATTTATTTTTATTTTATTTTTTTTTACCAATAAGATATAACACTTTACCAAATGTCCTTCAGGATAAATTGTAAAAAAAACCAAAATAAAAAAAAGAAACCAAAGGTATAACCTAGCAAACACGAAGATGGCACCCTGCTGGGGGTAGCCACCCACATGCTATATTTATTTTTATTTTATTTTTTTTTATCAATAAGATATAACACTTTACCAAATGTCCTTCAGGACAAATTGTAAAAAAAACCAAAATAAACTAAAAGAAAAAAAAGAAACGTTATCACTATATGAACTACCATAAGAATTTTTGTCTGCAAATCCTCAGAGAGACGCAGTCATTACTGTTTTTAACTGTTCTTAAACTGGCAGTGTTTCACTTACTTCTGTATGCATAGGTAGCGGCTAATTACGTTTGCTTTTCATTAGCTTCCACTCTTATGGCTATTTATTTTTGTACAATCGGCCGAAAATGTAGTTTTTCAGCTGTTTAGCCGTTAAATTATAATATACAACTGTGAACACGTTGCACACACTTTGCTCGTAGGTCAGTTCTCATTTGGTCATTTCGTGCTGCCAAGGGAGTTATTATTTGTACATCGGTGTTTTATTAGAATTGTTACAGAAGCGAACTTGAAAGAAATTACGTTGTTGAACTTTACTTAAAGTAAAAGATTAAGTTCGGAATCAACTGTTTCATATTTTACGTGCAATGTATAGAAGTAGGAAAATTTACATGTTTTACGATAACGAATAAATTAATGACCGTTCTGTGATTGTAGTAGACACGGATTCGATCTATATTTAAACAACGACAGAAAAATTAAACCTTTTTGAAATTTGATGACTGACATACAGAAAGAAAGGGGAGAAAGGAAAAGTAAGGAGAAGTGTTTCTTTAGACTGCTCGTAACGGAGATTAAGGATTTTAACCACTCAAGATCACTTCAATCGCGAATCACGTCAAACATAACTTTTACTTTCACTATACTCATCACTGTGACACGATTTTCGTTTCATTCTTATCTTTCTCTCCGACATTTCTTATTTTCGTTCTTTGACTTCTACATTTAGCCTCAATTTTTATCCCTCAACTTTCACTTTATCAACCCTCGGAGAGTGGAGGCTGACTCAATTTTCACACTTTTCCAAATATTTCACGTTTATTATTTCCTAAGTGACGATATTCAAATAAATTCGTTTTTAAAGTAATTTTTATTATCACAGAGCAATACAAATTCCTTTCGTTCGGCTCTCTGCTCGCTATAAAACGAAACATTCGATATTCGTAACGACCATGTTCACGTTTCCAACAGGCGAAGATTAAACAGTGATAAATTGCTTCTTTGCAATACTATAAAAATACTATAAAAATAAGGCGCTACTTAAGAAGATACGATATTTTCGTCAAATTACGTTGAATGAAACGAAAATATTTCCGTCGAAGAATTACTTAAAGGACGTTAACACCAACTAGAAAAATCGTATTTAGTGTTGTTGTCATCTGATCGTTGTTCTCTGTAAACATTTTGTTTGCTCTATACCTGACAAGTTACGGCGAGTATCGAAGCAAGACGCAATTGAACAACTGTTTCTTCCGTATTCTTCTACAAAACGCTGCCCCTGCCTACTTAGTTTCCGTGCATAACAAAGCTCGCTAATTACTCGGCGAGGAAGCACGCGCCACGCCGCATCTCTTGACACGATTTACACTTCCAGATAGCAAAAAGGTTGTCCGTTGGAGAGACACGAGTTTTCGTACGAGCGCATATTTTCACGACGACAGTCTGTCTGCTTCTTTTTCTCCGGTTCTTCCTGTTCCGGCGTTGGTCTGTTCGTGGCAGATCTGAGAATCACAGCTTGTTTAATTATCTCGGTAATTATGCAAAGCAAATACGTGCGCTAGGGGGAAAATTGAAGACCTGCTAATTACCGCGTAAAGATGTAAGAAAGGAGGCAGGGAGTGCAGGTAAGAAAGAAGAAGAAGGCGAAGAGGAGGAAAAAGAGGAAAAAGGAGAGAAGGAGAGGAAGTGAGAAGAAGAACTAGGCTAAAAGGAACGTGAACGGATGAGAGCGGAAGGAGGAGGGGCAAGAAGGGCAGTCGTTTAATTGCAGCGGTTCACCACTCGACAAAAGTGGCTTTCGTGCTTTCCGGACTACGACAGTTATGCCTGACCCCTAGCTATGAAAAGAAATTCCTTTTTGAGATTCCATCGAGGACGGTTAACTATTTTTTCTTTTTCTACCCTGTTCCACGATTCTTTTTGTACATCCGGAATTGAGCGTTTGCAATTAGCTTGGCAGAAGGAGAACCTTCGAGCCACGGATGGAAATGTTCGCATTTACGCTGCTCGTTTATGATCGGTCGTTGTAGAGTATGCTAATTTGTTACGAGTGGTTTACGTATGATTCGTCAAAGTAGGTACAGTGATGAATATTACATTTGCAATTTTTTCGTTTCACTTACTTTCCTACTTGATTCTTCGTGTTGTCTGTAGCGTAGTATTTCGTTTAATGTCGACTGATATCTCTTAATCGACAGGGTCAATTAAACTATTTGATACATGTTTGATACCTCAAAGGAGGTAATTTACGAAAGCATCTGAACATTTGGCACAGAAAATTGTTATGAATTATTGTATATATACAAAACGCGAATTAGTTACGTTTCACACTGTCGGTTTGCAACAATACCTTTAGTCTATATCGTTACGTTTCTAATTCCATAAAATCGGACAAATTCATTATCGCCATATCATTCTATATCACTTTATCCAGTCTTCTCGCCGAAATCGTTTCACGAACTTTTTAAACGGACGTCTCGACGCCATCCACCGTGAAATCTTCGCCTGGCTATCTTTGCAGCCCGAGGTATTTTCCGCGAGTTCGATAATACGCACGTTTGCTTATCTCCTGGGCGAAAAGTGGCACGAAGGGAACGGGTGCAATTCGTTTATTATCACAAACCGCATCTCTTCCCAATACCTACCCCTTTCATCGGGTGTATCCAAATAGAGGAGAGGCCGAGGCCATAGAAGCGGTTACGTCGTTTCAGTCGTAGCGAGAGAAAGAAGGAGAAGGGAGCGAGAAGAGAAAGGAGGAAGAGAAAAGGAGGAAGAGGGAGTTTCAAAGAATTTCCAATTCTCAGCTTTTCAACACCGCCACCGCCTTCGACGCTTCGTTTGTGCGCGAGAGCTAGAAGGATGAGAAGCGGCGGAGGGTGGTAAAACAGGAAGAGACGAAGGGAATGGGACGAGGAATGGGGAGGGATGAGGATGAGGTTGATGGTGGTCGAAGGGAGAGCTGCCGTAATGAATGGTATTCAGTTTATTCTGGGCTAAGTTACGCTGCCGCCGACGTTGCATCGCGTCGGTACCGGCATCCAAGCACCGAACTAGAAGTAAAATGGGACTGTAGCAAAATTGAAAGGCGGAATTTACCTTTTATCCCTAGCTCCGATCTTCGCAGCCGTTTCCTCCTTTCCCAGCCTATAACGGTTCTTTAACTCTTCCTTCTCTCGTATCCCTTCCCTTTTCCTTTCTTTTTTCCTTCCACTTTCTGCTACGTCTTCTTTCCCTTTCGTTGTCGCTCTTCTATAGGTACTTATGCGCTCTTGTTGCGAATGCGATTCTCCCTCTCCCGTTCTCTCCTGTCTTAACGAGTAAATCGAAAACGTGGAGCAAAAACTCGATGTGTTTTCCATTTAGCGCCTTTGAGCACGGTTTTCAAGGGGTAACCGAACTCCCTGTGAATGTGGTTCCCATTAACGGAATCATCCTCCTTTGCGCTGCCGTCTATCATCGCGATACGCGTTAGATTTTCTGCTTCGGGCCAAATTTAACTTCTATTTGCCGTGAAATACATGGAGAATGAAGTACGTGAGAGAGGTGCTTTGAGTTTTCGGATTGGTTCGATACCGCAATGAAAAATTAAGGGAAATTTGTAGCGGTCAGTATTACTTTCTTTTTCCTCTAACTCTTCGTTATTGTTGGTTAGTTAATTCAATTTTTGGTTTTGCGAAACGATTTCAATTGTACGAAACCACTGTTTGCTTCGTATATGTTTGGAGTTACAATCGAGTAGAATTCTATTTACAATTCAGAATTTTTTTAGAAAATATTGTACGTATGAGCAACGTACGGAATTGGAATTGCGAGTCAATGTTATTTGTAGATGTTCAATTCTGCTAATCTTTTCTCCGATTATGCTTTATCATTTAATTCATATAAAAATTTGTAAACGTATAAAATTTCATCTTCAACGCCTTACTTTGTTTTTGAAAGTTACATATTACTTTACTTCGTCGTGTACGGATATGATCCAAATATTTCCATTTTACAAAACTCGGGAATTTCGAAAATCCCAGTTAATCAATTTTTCCGTAGCATATAAAGCGTTTCTTAGAAATGAAATACGTGTACAACTTGAATCAAATTTCATAATACTAATGGAAAGAATCGTGTAATATATTCGTATTTCCCGTATCGTATGCGCGGTTCAATTTGTTACTTTTTTGACGACGCAAACGGCCAACGTACGGTATCGTTCTATCGTGTAGCAAAAGTTTAGTTCGATAATGCGTGACACCGCGCTTTGGCGTCGTTGCATGTATTTCCTGTATCGTTGATTACACGGTGAAATTGCGATTACAGGAAGGATAGAGTTCCGCACGAAAACATACGGGAGGTACAGGTATAGTGAATCGTGCTTTCAAGCTTTCGTCCTGCATCGTACATTCAGCGCCGGTAAAGCCTGCACTGTGGTTCGTGTGTGACCTAACGAAAGCCCAAGTACACAATTTGATAATGGGTTAGCTGTGTAACGTGCACACATTTGCCAGCCGTGTTACACGCGGTGCTCAGGGCACACTGAATCAGTAATAACAACGTGTTTGCATAATCAATCATGCCCTTTCTCCTATTTCTTCCTCGCTTCGTCTTGTTACGGTGTCATGTTTTGAAATGCGCATGACTAAAGATAGATCATATTATCCTTTAGGAATTTGTTTTCGTGCGAGAATAATGAAATAGGTAAACAAATTTCCGATTTTATTTAATTACCGACTAGGGCTAATAAGAATTAACAAATATTCGAAATCTGTCTTTTTTATTGGGAGAAAAACGTGACTCGTTTTGCATGTTGTTTTGTTTTTTCAATTTATACAAATATACGAATACTAGATATACAATTCCCACTTCTTTCCAGCCTCTGTGTAACTTTTAAAAATATCGCTCGTTGTAACATTAAAAGCTTAAAAGATATTAAGATATTGAAAATATTAAAATACTATCGGTCTTAATTATTATACCTTTATATCTTTAGATCTAACAAATTCTTTTCATTTTGTAGTTATTTCCTATTAAAATATTCTTTCCATAGAGGGACATCGAAATCAAAAAATCAATGAAAATGTTTTATCGTATCCCTATATGTATATATATATATATATATATATATATATATATCCATTGTATATAAATATATATGGTTTTTCAATGCAATAAATAAAAATCCAACGTTAATAAAAAGGATTCATAACAAATTTTAATTAATAGTGATTTCACATGGAATTTATCGGCAAGTTGGGATGACGAAATTTCCACTTGTAATATTTCCGCGCATCTCCATAAATATTGATTATTTGATAGTTTTGTACTTTTTTTAAAAAAACCGTGTGGGTTCATTCAACGTGCACGCACACATACGTATATATATACGAGCCGTTCGTCACGTCATAATAGTATGCAAACGAATATCCCGTAAATAGTATGCAAATAAATACCGTAAACTAAATACAAAGACGTCTGTCTTTCTTCCTTCTTTCTATTTTCCACTGGCAGCCTCTTTTTTTCACGTCGCGTCAGAATAAGTTAATAAGTCTGCGTAAACACGATGGGAACGCCTCTCAAGGTTTAGGTAGTACGAGGGACGGCAGAAATTTTCTCATGTTTTACAGTGCAGTGCACAGTTGTACGGCAGGTTAGTTTCGGCTTGTAAAAATCTCGGCTGTAGCGGACGCAACCGAGTTTTCCACTTTTCTCTCCTTAGGATCGCGTACAAGTAGGCAGAACTGCGACTGCTTGCAGTGTTAAGGTAATGTCACCGTTCCTGTGGCCACTGTACATACTGCATACATATATAGACACATACGGATATATAGTACCGTGTTAAAGTCTTGGGCCATGTTGGATAATGATCTTGGTAATTGTATTGTCAAGGAATATTTCCATATCGAGTTACACGGAAACGAACTTTTAAATATTCCATTCGCGACATTAGATCGATGCATGTGAAACGTTCTTTCAAATAAAGCTTGTGCTACGCGTAGGTACGTATGTAGCTTCTTTGAAACGTCACGTTTAACGAATATTGAATCTAGAAATTTTTCAACTAAAGTTGATATAGTTTCTTCGTTTACAGCTTCGTTTAAAATAATTTATGAATCAAAAAATAGCGCGAGCGAAATGCTACATTTATGTTTTTCACATGTTTTTCTTATATAAGAAAATTACATTAACATTCTGATTACTTATGACGGCAGATATCTTTTCTAACGTTGAATATACGTGATTTATAGTAAAGTTCTTCTTCATCGATGTGCCTGGTACATGATGTAGTTAACAGGACAAAACTTAGTAAACCTGGCAGAATCGTTCTGCTTGTCGAAGAGAGAATTGGCTAGATAATCGCAACATTTTGATTGCGCACATAAAGATTAAATCGTAAGAAGATGCCGATAAAAACACGAAAAGGCAAAGTCACGAAAACACTTCGAATTTGAGTATAAAAATTGCCTGAGGGAAGTGAAGGTTTTATCATCAAAAGCTACTTTTCTGTACGCTCAAAGTGTCTCGTGTGTCCATATATCGCTTAAGGATCAAGGCCTTGCGAGCGCTGTGATCTACATTTTTTCAGGAAATGCGTATATCGTTCCAGCAACGGTAAAAAAAGCTGTTGAGTCAGCGTCTGTTGCTAACCAGCACGTTTGACGCGAGCTTGCGATAGTCAGCGAGAAGCGCGAAAGGCTCAAGCATGCGACAAGGATGAAGATAGTAAATGATTAAAAATTATCGTCGTTTTTACGACGATATCTTTGAGTTATATATAGATGAGATACATTCATCTGCCACTTTATTCATAATTTCCGAATCATTTCATAATTGCATTTATTTATGTCAAGTACAATCGACAGTTATGAAAGAAAGCTCTAAAAGTTTCTATTTTCAATTTATATTTATATTTAAAGAAATAAATTTACTCATGACCAGTTACAATTCAATTAATAAAGCGACTGGAAAAGTTGCTTATTTTTGCAGTTTATTTTAGTATATATTAAATTAATAAATTGTTTAGTTTCTCAATACGAGAAACTAGGGAAAGAACCTGTTGACTAACCAAACAGTTCAATTAATTAAAACTGCGTTTGTTTAGCGCGTCAGAATTTTGTTTAAACGAATTTTTTTCGTTATAATTACAAAGACAGTTGTCTATACATTTTTGAAAATCTGTAAAATTAAAAAATGTTATTTTAGAAAACCTATCGTAGAAAACCTCGGTTAAAAATCTCAATTTGTTAGTCGTCAAAATACGTAATTGTCACATCAAAATTCCATGCATATAGTATACATATACTTCTAAAATCTACAATAAATTACATGGAAGATAATCAGAACTGAACAAAGGGTTGTTTCATTAAACTACACGGGCAGTTGTTACTATATTCTGGACAACGAATGACTCATAAAAGGAAAACAATTCCCAGACCCAGGGACGATGAGTCTGGTAAATACAGCACGATCCTCCAATGGGTCGTGTGGAAGGCAACGTGTTAATACAGACACAGCGCGTAAAGATTGTCAGTAAATGGAATCATATACTGCACGTGCGATCGGCGGTGCAAAAGTTATACGCGATGCTTTACACCTAACTCAATGAAGATAGCATCGTTGGACATGGCGATTATCTTGCTCGAGGTGCAAACTATTTTGTTCATTAAATACTTGGCCTGTTCTGACGTCATGGCTTATATATGAGCGCGATTTTAACGGGCCCTGGGAAGTCGTACGATCCATTATCGTTCTAGCCACCGTTCTGTTTCCAAGCAAAATTTCCCCGGATTCCTCCGGGAGTTCTGCCGTGCATTTTGGTGGCTGCTGCACGATACCTACAATCTGTTTCTTCCGATTAGCAACGTAATTGCGCTATTATTAGGAATGTTGCGGTCCATCTGTACGACTCCTACATATTTCTAAGGTATTTATGCGGTTGCAAACTCTTTCTAGGAAGAGTATTCTTCCAGAGTGAAGTAATTTCGTAGTTCGCGGACAGATTTAACGTCAGAACATCGTTGAAAGAGCATTTAACGATGCTATAAATGTGTATAATTAAAATGAAGATAGAATTTTTATTTATCAATTGGCGGAAAGATATTGTATTTTCATATTGCGAAGTGTAATACAGCGGGACTTTAGTTTCTTGTATAGAGAAGATGAAGTGAAAGAATTGTAAAATGAAACGAAAGTATAATGTTAGGGGAATGGTAATAATAACATGAAATTTGTAAATAATTTATTTTGTTTCCAATAGTACTTTCTTATCTTTTTTTAAACAGATCGGATCGAGTGGTGTTTATAAAATTTGCGCAAAATAATTGTTTAAGTTGCTTTTTATTTTATGCACGGTAGCGGAAATAGAATCCTTTGAGACGAGGAACGTTTAATGAAGTCTTATCATGGAAGAGAAAGATACTATTTGCGTAGTAGAACTTCATTAAACCTTGCAATCCCTGTAGGTTACGTAGGAACGTTCTGTTTTATTGTTTTTATCCTCTGAAACACGATTTTATAAAAGTCATTCCACGTTTCATCAGTCATCTTTTCAGACACGATATTTTTATTGCTGCGAGCGCTTAAATTTAAAGTTAAATATATTTCATGAAGCAAATTGATATAAATATATTTCATTTATTCCATACGTTTTACGTTCTTTCAATTACATCGTATTTACTATTTATCTATCTCTTGTTCATCGAATTTTTAATAATTTATATATATATGCTTTTAATGTTAATAGATATATTTGATTATAATTAGTTATATATCATGCAGCATATACATATCTAGCATATATCATATTTGTTAGGAGTACAAAATTATTAGTAAAAATTATAACTGGGGGAAGAGAAGTTTGATAATTGCAAGGAAGATAAAATGCAGTGACGTTGAGTTAGATTTTGAAGTCTCCCAGTTCACGAACGTTTGATATTTTATTCTTGCATTTCTGCTGGTAGTAACAAGAAACCGACGACGTGGTAATTAGGACGATAAAACAGGCAAGCTGACTCTGTTTTAGACAGACCCAATATACCGTTGCCAAAGACTTCGTTCCTTATCGTAAAACTTGTTTATTCAGTGTTTTGCAGTGAAATAGCTGTGGCACGATTTTTGCTTGGGAACTCTGGTGAACAAACTTCGAAAGTCATAATCGCAGCTCATATTTCGCTCGACCTTTAAGTTCCGTATGATATAAACGATACACTTTCTTTATTTTCTCTTTGCACTTCCTATTGCTGAGAATATGCGTATTTTCGTTCTCTTGTCGCATATAAATACAATATTTTATACGTAAAAGCTTACAATAAAAAGTGTTCGATCGAGAAAATCGTTTTTCCGACATTTACGTACTAATTGGTTAGGTTCAAGTACATATATTGAATTTCGTATCGTTTGGTAGTTTGCCCGTGCGAATACACAAATTTTAGAGTAAGGAAGCGAGATGTAGAATCTGAAAAAAACAAATGTTTCATCGGAAAATGAGAATACGTCTAGATACCTTTTGTAGCCAGTGTACCTTATTTGAGCAACATAGAAAATAACATTTCGATAAAAAATCTATTCGTCCGGGAACCAATAGTTTGCAGGGAACGGGATCGCGTTAATTGCTTCATTTTCGCATATTCTTTGATCACCATTACGTCAAGGTAATCGACGGTTTATTAAACTAGCGAACTTTCTGACTTTCATATGCAGTTGGGATGTCGACCATGGAACCTCAGTCTGACCAGCGTGGTTGTCCTGGCTCTCTCAAATATGCTATTGACTTTCCTGTTGCTGCAGTCGGAAACCTGCATCCCGGACGAAGTACCCAGGGATTTGGAATCAAACGCTGTAAGCGAATGGAACCTCGCTACCTTAATCAAAGAGCAGCAGGAGCAACAGCAGTCGGACTGCGTTACACAAGATTACCAACCGTTGCCAGCTGACGCGAATGGTTTAAAATTGAACATAAAGCTCGGCAGATGGGACGCTCGTAGAATGTTTCGAACGTTCGACCACGTTCTCGTTGGATCTAGTTTCGTCGAGTTATCACAGGCGTATCGTGTTTGCCTGGCCACACAGAGCTCGGTCGAGAAGCTGCATTCGGTCGTTCAGGCGGCTCATCATTGGACGGGGCCGATGTCGGTGGCTTTGTACGCAGCTGGTGACGAAGAGTTCGAGGTTCTTCAGAAGTACCTGATTTACCTTAGGAAGTGTTACGAACCGATACGGGAAAGAGTCGCTTTTTCCTTGGCTGTGCCAAGGGTTAGACCGCCGAAGAGGCAGCCGCGAGAATTCGAGCTGCCAGAGGTGGTAGATTGTGCCAAACCAGAGGGAACACTGAACGAGTTGATGAACGGGATTTCCAACGAGCAGACAAACTGGCGGATACGAAACGTCTATCCCCAGAACCATATGAGGAACCTGGCGAGGAAAAATTGCCAGTCAGATTACGTGTTCTTGACGGACGTAGATATCGTGCCGAGCTTTAATTTGACCGGCGCTCTGGACGAATTTCTGAGGACTGATACCTGTGATAAGTGCGCCTACGTGATACCGACGTACGAGCTGGACTCGCGCGTCAGATTTCCACAAAACAAAACGGAATTGGTTAGGCTAGCGAGAAAGGGACTGGCCAGGCCTTTCCATCAAAAGGTCTTCATCCATAATCAGTTTGCCACCAATTTTACAAGGTCAGTACTTTTCAATCATTTGTCTTTTAAGTCTTTCAATCGTTTGCAATTTTATCTATTAATTTTTTCTACTGTTCAAAAGTTTGCAAAACTTTACGTTCGAAGAAAGTATAAAGGAATTGTTATCGGTATGCGTAATTTTTTGTTTCAAATTTTATGCAAAAGATTTTTTTCAAACGTTGAAAGTTTTTTCGCGATCAGACAGAGCTACGAAAAGGACTATATATCGGCGTTAATCTTGCTAATATTTTTATTAATTTTTACGTCTTTTGTTACTCTCTTCCTAAATAACGAATAATTTTATATATTTATAACGTGCATACTCTTGTTCGTTTAGGTGGATACTAGATACATCTGCGAATCATAAAAACTTCGGCAACGTAAAAACTGGCAAGGTGTACATCAGTCACGATGTGACGAACTTCGAATTCCTTTACGAACCATTTTACGTGGCAAAGGATATTGTCCCGGCTCATGACGAGAGGTTTATGGGTTACGGATATACCAGAAACACTCAGGTATGTATTCCTCATGCTGCTCTTATTCTATTCTATTCTATGTATTTTTCTTTAGTCGATAATGTCGTACTAGCGTAACAAATTATTAAGACATCGAACTTCAATTATGCAGCTGCAACTCGACCAAATAGTCATCGAATATTAAATAGAATTTTGTAACTCCTTCGTTCGACGGTTCTAATTCTTTCACGATCAAATTTGTTTTTGGCCGGCGAGAAAAATTATTTGCTCGTTACTTAATAAAAGCAGAGATCTATTTCTTCGAACAGTGTTTCGATAGCGCTTGAATAATGTTGCAAGCAAAGCATAACATATTAAGACTCGAAATCAGTTCTTATCAACGATAAATACATTGGTCCTTTAATTAATCAACAACTTGCTAAAGTATAACGTTGTTGT
Organism: Bombus pascuorum; assembly: GCF_905332965.1. Taxonomy (NCBI): domain Eukaryota; kingdom Metazoa; phylum Arthropoda; class Insecta; order Hymenoptera; family Apidae; genus Bombus; species Bombus pascuorum. The sequence continues at coordinate 33,731,699 of NC_083488.1, read as the reverse complement.
ATATAGTAGAATGTTATTAATATTATGCGTATATGTAGCATCGAACGTAAAAGATCTAAGATATAAAACGCGTAATTAATTTCTGCGATTTTACTTTTTCGATGTCAAGGAAATTCGAAAATGTATAAATTCGTGCACGAACCGCGCGATTATAAAACGTGATGAAATGATAATATAATATGAATTTATATTCACACAACCGTCGTCATGGACAGAATGACGATTAACGAGAATCGGAGGAATATCGGGAGGAAAGTGATCGAGTGCACCAGAGACACACGCGGTAGTTCGGAAGTATGAGCAACTCCCACGCGCCAAGGATATTAATCGAATTACGTATTATCGTTGTAGGCGTTATCGCGCTATGGAGGCCCATTTTACAGTACAAGCATTATTCAATTTAAACTTGATACGTTTCTCGCCGAACGCTTGTATATCGAGTACGGACGTTGTTTACGTTTTAGTGTCCGGAAACGAGCTAATTCGCGTTCCAAACAACACTTTCGTCGCTCGTTGATGTTTTAGAACGAGCATCCAATAATTTGTTAAGCTTAGGTCGACTGGAGACTCTCCCAATCTCCTCGAATAGTTTGGAAACTTTGATTGGATTTTAAATGACACGCTATCCTACTTATTATTTATACCATTTAAATACTAATTTATTAGTTTCGAGAATAATAAGTTTCGGAGCATTGAGTGGTACTTTCATATGGCTACAAAAATTTGCTACTATGATAGCGAAAAGTAGAATCTGATGGAAAAACACTTCATTCGAAAGTTAGAGTATAGGCCATTTTTGTTGTAAAAATTGGTAAATTTCATGTTTAACCATTTTTAACCTGTACATAATGGTTTGTTTATTATTGGGGTGAGATTTACTGCGCACGATCGAGCTGCATATTAAAATATCATTTGTATGCTTTATGGCGGCATTCGACAGCAAAATACCACTCGACACTAACTTCATAAAAGATATAACTTAGAAAACACGAAGCTGGCACCCCGCTGGGGGTAGCCACCCACATGCTATATTTATTTTATTTTTATTATTTACCAATGAGATATAACACTTTACCAAATGTCCTTCAGGACAAATTGTGAAAACCAAAATAAAATAAAAAAAAAAAAAAAAAAGACATTAGCGCACGAATTTGACAACAATACAGGCTAGCGCACTAACTAAGGAGACTACAACAAACAACACCACCGCACCTCAGCTTTTTCCTGAAAACATTGGTATATTACATCAAAATGGAAAAGTACCTTACCTATCCGTATTGTGCCGGTACCACACACACATACACATACTCACACGTACGCAAAGTGCTGCTAGAGACTATGAATGACACGTTCTACGTGTTCTACGTTACGCTCAATGCATCACAAAAAAAAATTCGGGACTCGAACAAAACTTCTATATCTCTCGTGCCTCGTATGGCAGTAGAATAAGGTCGCATAGGTCAGACAGCGTAGCAGTAGTATCTCGACCGATAAATCTTCCACTTTCTAGCACCATTACTCCACAGTGATTTCCACGCGATTTCCCTTCTACAATAATTTTACTCCGAATTCTAAATAAAAAATGTCTTTAAATTACTTTTCTGTCGTAAGCTTTCTTTTACAACATCCTTCTTTTACCTTTAAGACGCGTAGGTATTCTCGTAAGGCGACGTTATTACCGATCAACGGTGATAAACTAAACCGCAAAACCTAACGATACGAGAGAAGGCGTGAAAATGCATGTAGACACGCGTGATGCGTCGTACCAATGGGATAAAGTATCGAAGTTTTTCCAACAACGTCGACGTTCACGGAATGGTGCCGTTCGGGCTTGCCTCGGTGGAAATAACGAAATTCCATCGCGCGGCGAAAATCCGGACGGCGACTGTAGTTCGCCGTATTCGTAAAAGCAAGTATGCCGCAGCGACGGCAATAAAACGGGTATAAATCTACATGGCTACGTAACGTGGTAACACCGGCGCGAAACAGGCGTACACAGGCGCGAATGTAAGCTGGTGTACGGTTGCAAGCGTAACACGCTCTTCGTGCCGAGAACTACGTGCCCCGTACATTGGTATTCGCGTCTTCTCTGCGGTTCGTTCGCACAACATCCACTCCCTACGGAGGAATGAGAATGGATATCGTTCGCTTTTCCTACCCTCTTGTATTTCGTTGTACTTGAACCCACAGCCGCCCGCCTGTTCGTCTCTCACCTTCGTGATCCGATACAATCCTGTAGCGCTATTTTTTCGCCGAGCAACCAGTTTTCCTCGACCTTCGTGCTCCTCGGTTTGCCCCGTTTTGTCCTTTTCCCTCCTGCCTGTTTTGCTGCACCTATCCTGTTTCCATCCGTCGCCGAACGCATTGCATACCAGCTTTTTTTCACCTTTTCGCTCGGCACGCACGTTGTTTCGCCGCCTCCGACCAGAGCAACACGTTTCCGGCGCTTCGCGTACGAACGCCGAGATAAAATCGAATCGACTTTTCGGGGTCGGTGATCCGACACGAGACTCGTTGTATTTTGGGTTAGACAATTAGGTGGCTCGTGAATACGATCGATGGTAGTCTTTTAATAGAGTCTTTTAATAGAAATCGTTTCAATGAATAAATGGAGTAACGTTTTTGTTTATTCCGGTTCAGTGGAATGCCGGTTCAACAATATGTACAAATTAAACAAATATTTGATCAAATATTTCACATTAAATAATACTTTAAGTCGTCAAAAGCTAACACATTTCAAGACCACAGGCGAGAAATATATGTCACATCTTTTGTTCTTCATATGAAAGCGATTAAATATCCAATACTTTGTCAACCAATCACGCACGAATTAAATTGTCTTTTTACTACGTTTGGTTATGGAGTTTTCTTGAAAAATATTTACATCAAAAATATTAAATCGAAAGATATCGATTTTACAAGTATTAATTATCACATTTTCCATATTAGATATGCCATTAGTATTTTCGCAAAATTTCATGAATTTGTCATCTACTGCTAAAGGTTCGTATCTTCGAACCGAACAGCTCGTTCTGTTTCTTTTAAATTATGTGATTTTCAAACACATTCTTTTAACTATTAAATAACACGAAGATGAAGAAATCTTCAGAGTCAATTTTTGCATTGCATTTGCCAATCTTTGATCTCGGAAATTTACACAACAAACAAAGATTGCGTTGTGAATTATGCATCGAGTTTTCAATCGGTATTTCTCACTCAAAGTCTGTGTTATCGATTCATCTTTATGAAAAATGAAAATCCAACAACGGAACATTTTACTCGCGACTCTTGTCCCAACAATACGATCGAATGCACACGCGAAGGAACAGCTCGTGAGCTATGCTTTTCAAAATATTGCACTCTCGCACCAAACGTCTCGTCGTCTCAATGAATTTCGAAGCGACTCGTTTCAATATTGATCTTTCGACGTTCATTTCGAAGATTGACTTTCGATCGGCTATGAAATTGATTGGACAGCGCGGAATTCCATAGCCGTGAGTGGCGAGACACGCGAGCGTGTCCGTGGTACGGTCAGGCCGCGTGCAGGTAGCGCGATTCGAAGGAAAGGAAGATGCTGGTCGGCCTCGTTTGGTTCGCTCGTGCTCGTCGATTGAGCGATTACGTTGGCGCGAGTCCTCAATCAGGAAGCAACTCGGCTTCAATGGCACGATTCGACGATTCGAGTTCATTGAAAGTGAACGAAGCACGAAGTTATTTCTACGGGTCGAGGGAATCCCTCCCTTTCTCTTTCTCTCTCACCGTTTCTCTCTCTTTTTCTTTCTTTCCTGGCGAATGAAATTTTGTCAAAAAAAATTAACTACCAAAACTATATTAAAAGTTTATCAGGTTGATTCGTTGTTTCTAAAAGCGAGGCGAGGTATTTTGTTCGCTCTTATGCATCCACTTCTCCACGATATCCCTTTCCTCTCTTTTCTGTTTCCTGCTTATTAGTCGGATAAAATTGCCAGTTGAATGCCGGCTGCTATCGATATGTTGTAATTAACTCGATTCCGATAAAGACGTTACCGTCGACGATGAACCGTGCACGAGTATCTTCAGATACATCGATACAGATGATCCAAGTATTTTAGAGCGAAGAACAGACGCGAATGAGAAAGATGCTCGTGAAAATTGAAGTTTCATGAAAGTTCTCGATGGAAATCGAACGATCGATACTGGTGTAGTATCGTGGACAAAAAGGTCTAAAAATATCGGGTAAACCATAAAAATCGTGGCGAGCCGAGGTGTCGACAGGCCCATCGATGTGTCGGGGGTCCTTTAGTTGAAGAGTTTCGTGGAAAAAAGGCCAACGTGATTCTGGTCACGAGCGGTTGCGTAATGCGTGCGTGGTGAGACTGAGACAAAGGGACAAAAGGGATGCTAAGGCAGAGAGACAAATTCACAGTCAGTGTCAGTGGAGAAGTCAGAGAGTGTGAATCGAGAAGTCAGGGAGTGCGAGTTGCTTGCGTTGTCGAGGGAGTATGGTCCACGTGAGAGAGAGAGAGAGAGAGAGAGAGAGAGAGAGAGAGAGAGAGAGAGAGAGAGAGCGTTGGATCCGTTGTGACGAGAGTCGCAAATTAATTATTGAGTTGTCTAAAGTATAGTACGTTGTTGCGATTAGTTCATGTTAAATAACTATCGTTTCTTGTCTAATCAACGTCTGTATCAATCATATATTCTCAAATAAACCATAATTTATTATTAGTATTATTCCCGATACTACAATACATCGTTTCGTTAAAACATGTTTTAAATAAGGAATTATGGAGAGATGTTAGAAAAGAATGGACTATGATCAGAAGAGACCCACAACTTTGAAACTTCTTATTGATGTAAAGTATTAAAAAATCAGTTATCTATAATTTGTAAGAGTTCCAATTCATTGTAATTAATATTGATCTAACTTTTGTTATACTTTATATGTCACTGCTGAGAGAAGATAGATTTATAAATAATTGCTTACACTAATTGTCCATATATCCAATATATATATATATAACAAAATCAGCATTACTTCATGTTAAATAACTGTCGTTTCCTGTCTAATCAACACCTGTATCAATCCATTCTTTGTAAATAAACCATCATTTAATCATTCATATAATTATTAAGCAGTATATTCCCCGATACTACACTAATTATCAGAGGCCGACGTATTTAACGAAAGATTTATTGTGCTTGATAATTATGGATTGACTATGATAGTAATCGTACGCAATGGATCTCGTTATTAGCAAGTTTTATTAGGGGAAAAAATTGATTTCAATACGCTCCTTTCGTGTATGAATAACGCGCGTATATTATACAGATGCTAACTCTGATGGATATTCGATTATTGTCGTTCAGTGAACGTACTAGATGCTTTAACCATCGTGTTCGATAGATCCGAATGCTCCTGTTCGCAATTAGTTTCGTCACGAAAAATAGCTTATTGTCATTGTCATCGTTATCGTCATCGTACGATGTTTATTAACTTCGATATAAATTATTGTTGATAAATAATAATTGCTTCCATCCTGAACATATTCGTCACTGTCGTATTTCCTACGTATTACCGAGTGCGAGATCTGTTCTAATTATACACGGCCGCGATAATGACAGTAATGAATTCATGTATCGAAGAGTTTATCACAACGACCGTTTCGTGTATTTTATTATATTTAATCATTTCGATATACAATATGGTTTGTAAGTGTCCACACACTTTACTCGATTTGTATCAACGGTGTCTTAATTTGATCAAAATGTAAAAATTAAGAATGAATTAATAATTGGCAATTTGATATTTTCTACGCTCGCGGCAACAGCATATCGGTTTAGAAGAATTTTTTTAATGTAATTCAACATCTACTAATTAAAGAACCGAAAGATGAAAAACTTGTCAAGTAATAAAATACTCGCGCAAAGCTTTGGTGTACGTTCTTAATAAACACAACGGAACCTCAATTATATTTCTCCGTCAAATTCTTCCATCACATTCATCCACATTAATTATACATTCACGTCGAACCATAATGGATCAATTTATCCTCTTTTGCAATTACTCGATTCCATCAAGAATAGTCGCTTATATCTCCTTAACAGAGTTTACCGACAGAAATCCTCGCATTAAAATCACACGCAGAGATCTAAGCCCATCCATCGCGTCGAACCGGACGAAATGCAGGGGTTTCGCAGTCCGCTCTTCTGCCTGTGGTGGTTTTATTCATCGGCACACCTTCCGCCTCCAAGTTCGTTGATGTCGGTGGGAAATGTAAGATAAGTGTAGACACGTTACAGGGAGCCGCCTTATTCGCCAGGATTTATACCGACGTGCGATCGCATAAAACTCAATTACCAGATTTACTCGCCGGTTTCACTCGCCAGTTTCACTCGCCGGTTTTAGTCCCGTAGTTTTCACCCTCGCCGTTCTGCTATCCCGTTGAAAAATTATGCGTCGCTGTTTACCAAACTTCCCAGGTCCTACGAATGCATCGTCACGCGTGGCCCTAATGCGTGGCCTTCGTACGAACGTATTCATACGGGAAACTCTGACGAGCGAGGGTCGTGCCATTTCGAAAAAAAAAAAAAAATACATTTTCTGCTTCAGCTTGAGTACATGGTCGTAGATCAACCAAATGGAACTTTGCCACAGTTAAACGCAAGTTTTTCAGGCACATGTTACAAATTTCTAGCTTGGATTTGAATTATTACGTGGGCTTGCGTGGCTTATGAGAAGAGATGAGATGAGACGAGGTTTCTGTGAGGTCGGATTATGGGATATCTTTTTGCAATACGGTACAGAAGATGGGGGATATTGAACTTTACGTCTGATTGAAAGTAAACGATACTTAGATTTTTTTCGAGTAGTACGCCCGACATGTTGCTACGTATTTTTTCTTTTTATCACATCAAAAATCCATTTTCAAAGTTTGCAACGTGAAACGATCATATGCTGTTATCGTGGATGTCGTTATTTTTGTCTTCGTTTAAAGGAACTTGTAAACCGACAGAAACATAATCCTCTAACCGCGGATAATGTCTTTATCCCCTCGTTAAATTTAGTCATCCGAATTCTAGGAACACAGGAATCGAATAAAGTGTGTTGAGTGGTAGCGTGGTATGTCATGATCGTAATGGACCGCGGTGGAAATAGTGGGCTCCGTCGATGCTGAACCGTGAAATTAACCCAAACACATTTCCCCAAGGCACACGCGATGTAAAACAACCCACGTTCGATCCTATTTCCTTTATATTTCATCTGCGACAGACACGAGTGCAATAAAATTGCGATTTCTTGTCAACGATAATCTAACAAGCCATAAACCTAAGATTGTTTCTTTGAAGATCGTTATCTTAGAAAGTCTTGCTTTTAATTTTTTTTTTTATAAAATCTGTTTTTTATATTATCTTTTAAAGCGGGGCATCGTTCAGGTTGGATATAGATTATTGATAATCGATCGTTTCAAATGATAGATATTTCGAGGCTTAAATTTAAATAACGTTGCTTTAATGGTTTTCATATAAAATTGATGGAAGTAGTCGTAAAACATTTCAATTTATACTCCAAGGTTACGATTTTTTAAAAGTAAAACTCTGTTGCTCTCTGTACTTTTATATTTATACTTTATGGTTCTTTGAAGATTGAGTTTCAAGCTTGGCCAGGAAGAGTCGCACGTTATAAACCTGTTGAACTTTAGCAGCACCGCTTTCCTTCTTCGATAATTTAGAATATAAACTACGGCGTGTTTCATAACTATAAAACCACTTAAAGATTTTCGATTCTTATATGTTGTGGTTAATACGATACGGAACCAAGTATACCGTACCCGAGATCTATAGATATCGAGAAATAATTTATTATGCTTTTCTCCAGAAAGAGGAAGACTATATTCCCTGGATAGAAGAGAGGTGGAAGTTTATTCTAGTTTCATAGTTATAGAATCAGCATAACAAAATATCTTATTATTCAGATATTGAACTCGGGAGACGATAAAAGCAAATTTGTTTAAGGGTAGCTCAGTATCATGCGGCTTCACTTTCTAATCTAATGAGATTTTGACTTCTATTTTTTCTATTTTTTTGTATATTTGGCGCAGATTATAAATTTTAAATTGTACGCATTTTTTACTAGAAGTATCGATACATTAATAGCGCAAATTTCCTTTATCGTATAAAGCATTAAGTTAAATGATTGTTTATAACACAGTCCATCGATAGCCTTTTCTAATGTTACAGCAATTATAGTAAATGTCCTGAGACTTTAAAGCTGGAATATCGGATCTGTATTAAGAAGTGAAATTTTTAGTTTCGTACCTATGAGATGCAGTGTATACTGAAACTCCCCCGGTTATAATTCGCAAGAGAACCCGGTGCACCTCTACCGAACGTCGGGATGATCACCGTGGAGGTTTTAACCGGTACGAATCCGGCACTACTCGGCGCCCTCTCCCCGGAGGGCGCGGGGCGCCTATGAAGGTTTCCTTCACGAAAAAAAAAAAAAAAAAAAAAAAAAAAATAAAAGGTGTATACTGAAACTAGATACAGAGATTTCCAAGTATAATAAAGAAAATATAATAGACAGATTATAGCTTTCGTTTTCGTTTCCTTTCTCTTTAATTTTTCCTTCTTAACTACCTTCATCATCCGCTGTAATTTCTTGAAAATTAGACGCATCGGCTGCACTTGCTCTGCAAATTCTTAATACTTGGGAGCAAAAGCGTAACAACGGGGAATTTCCTTCGTTTCGTCATCCGCATCCTTTCCCTTTAGACTAGAAATAATTTCGCCGTGTTCCGCTTGATAATGTTACGCGCATCTCGTGCACACAGCCAACTAGTATACGCGCAAATACTTGTAAATAATCAGGATATTCGGTATTCCGTGAACACGTGTGCTCGTGTGTGTGCGCGAAGGTTAATGATTAGTGCGAGAACACAAACCGTTTCGGCATTCTGTATTCCTCTTCGTAATGCAGAGATCCGGAGAGGAACAAGCAAAACCGAATGGAGTATGCCCTTAGTGGCCGTGCGAAAGAACGATTACCAGCTACGGAAATTGTGTAAATTTACATTAATACAGTGGCTGAATATCGTTTGAATATACTGCCACATAAAGCACACGCGGGTGGAAGTATGTGTTGAATTCCTTGAATAATTCCGTTTGCTTTTCAAAAGTTTTAGTGGCTTGTTCTAACCGCAATTTCGAATATTCAAAGCTTTGTTGGTTACGTTACGCGAGCGGCTAGGAATGAATAATTTGTTTGTTTGTAGAAAGGAAGAAAAATTCTTTTGTGAATCGTGCATGTTCCGAGTTAGGTTATTGATAAATGTAAATATTTATCGTTTAAATAAAGATTCGAGATTCGTAGTAAATAGTTCGTGAAATGATATATTTTTAACATTCTAAAAAATACCATGTTTGTATAATATTTTTATGCTATTTTGGACATTCTAATTGGTCTGAATGAACGAACTTTATTTGTGAGCTTCATTTTCCTTTTTTATATAATTTTTATATCTCTACCTTGCCTTTCTTTCTTTTTTTCTCCATCAATAGAATATACACATATAAATAATATTAAACGCGAAAATTTCTAATACGTTTTAATTTGGCCTTGCAAATAATAGTTAACAGCGTCATTTATTAGTTATCTATCGATAAATTATACTTTAATGTATCAATTCTGTACGATATTTGCTTTCTCCGCTTTGTCCAATTATACTTTTGCATATATTGATTGTTTTGAAAGAAAGATCTGACGCGTCGTCAAATTATGAAACGATCAATACATAAATAGTAATTGATTTGTTATTTTACGTGTAATATTTGTAGATTAGCGTTTTGCGTATGTCATTTTTTTTCTAAATGTTCAACGTAAAAGAAGCGAATTGTGCTGTTAACTCGTTACTACTAGATCAACTCGAAACTTTCCTCGCCGTGTCATGTCAGTGTGGAATTATTTCAGACTCTGGTGACGCGGAAATGGGATTCTTCGATCAAAGCAAAGTGTCCAGTCTCGGTAATTAGGAAGATACGTCAACTCGTTATGTTGTTTAATGCAATCTGTGTTCTCTCGAAACTCGGGACAAACAGGTGCCCCATGAGTAGCTTGTGTTGCAAGAGCCAGAAATGTTTTACACCGTGGCCGCAAGAATGTGTCCCGCGGGAATGCTGTAAAGGGAATTAATTCTCGTCCACTGACTAATTAAGACGAATAATCGTGTGTAATGCTCATTATGCGGGTAATTCAGTTTTACTAATCAACGAAGCAAGTGCCTACACCAAGGCCGAGGTTCGGACATAATTCACCTTGACCATTGTACGCCATTAATATTTCCAGTCTCATGCTGTTCTTATGACCTCTAGTCATCAGACTTCTCTGATTAAAGTTCATAATGTACCTAGAAATTCTACCGATAATTTACTAAACTTCGTTAAGTGAACACATCGTTTTAATCTAGGAATCAGATTTAGTTTAAATGTACGATTTGACTTAGTTTTTTAAATTTAATTTTAGATGATTTATTAATTCTTTGAAGGCAAATTGGGCTATCGAAGATCTAAGAAGAATTTCGCTCTTGAATTCCTTATCTCGGAAGTTCTACTTTTATTGAAATTTCCAAATATTTAACGTAACGGAAATATAATAACGAATAAATATATAATATCGATAAATATTCCAGAATTTTCCAAGAATTTATCTTTCAAATTTTCTGGAAGTTGAAGCAATAAAAAAAGTAGACTTCCTAAAATTAATTAATCGAAAGATATTTAATTTTATTTAAATCTCTCTATTTAAATTAATTAATTCTCATAGTTTATATATCTCTCAATTGTTACCTATATTCTATAATTACGTTAATATTTGGTGTATAAATCGTTATCAGTTATTCGTAGTAAAATTTGTTAACGCGTTAAATTTGCATGGATGCGTCGATGAAGTTACATTTGGTTGATCGGACGATGACGTTTCGACGATGTCTCTCTGCTCTTACGATCAAAGTTGACGTGATTAATACAATTCTCATTTCGAAAACCATAGCACTATGTCATCCTGCCGCTGCGTACATATAATTATTCACTGGTTGTCTCCGAAACAGTGAACTGAAGATTAGACGCCGTCTATCAATTACTTTGGACGTCGTCGGAGGCGTTATTGGCGCGTTTCCGCTGCGCGGATCCTGCATTTCTCTACATTAATTACGACCATACCCACGTCGTGTGCGGTCTAATGAATCTCATTATATCATCCTTCTGGAGCCGTCTTCTTTTCATTATCTCCTTCGCGATTCGTTAAAATCTGTTTTGAAGAACTATTTGCATAGAACGATACTCTTCTTCACCTTCTTCTTATGCAACTTTTGCAACATTTTGTAATTATGAATTATTAATTTTTAACTTTTTAAAAATACTTTTTAAAAATACCGTTGAACAATGCACTTTACAGTGTGATATAAGAAAGGTCTGTTGTTAATTGTTTTCTTGGACGAAACAGATTAGAACTGGAAGATGTAAAACGATACCGTTTGTATCGTTAGTTTGAGTATGATTACGACCTAGATTTTCAACTTATTGTTAGTTACAAACTAAATTTATTGCTATAGAATACAGATTATATCTGAACTGATCATAATAATACTCTGTTCGAATAATCGAATAACATTGTTTTTACCATTTATTGTAAACTATGTTATAACTATTAATAAACACAACTAACGCGATAAATATACGCAATAAACATGCTTGTGGCAGGTTTTTCAATTTCTGTTCTTCGTTTCTGTTAAGGTTATTCGGTGTATGTGGAATTAAAGAAACGCGTGGGTAAATTGTAAGGTATTGTAAGTATATATATCGTGAATATTAAAGTACAAAGTGTGGAATACAATGTAAGCTGGTCCAGATCCTCACGCCAGCAATGTTACCCCGAGACTAAAAGAACCCCCGAAAGCAACGTCGCACGTGTACCGCTTATGGTCTGTCATCGACGCATTCTTTTGTCTATGCGCTATCGATGACCTCAGCGCTTGAGAAAACTGAAGATCAGATGTAGAGTTTTCTTAGAAGTTTTTTTTTATAGTTTATTTTGGTTTTTACAATTTGTCCTGAAGGACATTTGGTAAAGTGTTATATCTCATTGGTAATAAAAAAAAAAATAAAATAAAAATAAATATAGCATGTGGGTGGCTACCCCCAGCGGGGTGCCAACTTCGTGTTTTCTAAGTTATATCTTTTATGTTTTCTTAGAAGTGGCGATAACCTCAACAGTTTCCAATTGCTATTTTGCGAGAAATTAATCTCGAATTTTCCGTTGATCGGTGTACCGTTATGATCGACCGTTTTATACTTGCAGTATTATCTATAATTTTGAACGCACTCTTAACTCTGTTACGTATGTTTACGATCACAATAATTTTCGAAACATATCTCAAAAAAAAAAAAAAAAAAATCTGACCAATCTTGCTAGACGAAGAAGTTATTACCTTAAGACCTACACCGATCGATAGATTCACATATGTATGTTTCGTTATTGAAAATTACTTCGTGTATGTATTAGAATAGCACAATTTCGTATTGCTCGGTACAGCTATAACTTTCGTACAATTACGAATCAAACGTCGAAACAGCTACAATATCATTTCCGTCTTGATAATCACAACGTGTCTACTAGCTTTACGTGCAGCTGTCACGTATGACTCTCCATTGTTACGTATGATTATTCACGAAGACGCATCTATACTGGAGAAGAGAAATGCCGGATCCCGTCTGTTAGGTCTGTCTGACCTGTCTCAGTTGGCGGACCGGGGGCGAGATTGCCAGCCGTGTTCTCTTCCTCCTTACTATTCCTGTTGCTGTAATGTCGGAAACACCGTGTTTCCCGTGGGAATGTCACTGTTCGAGCGATATCTACGGCACATTTTCTCAAACTTTCGCCGTGATTTCCACGCTACAATGCAAAAAACTTAGGAAACGCACTAAGCGGAAGAAACTATGGGGCAATGTAATTTTAGCTTTAGCCAGTCATTGTGTAGCTACGTTTCTATAGTATTTCTCTTGTGTATGGTATATGCAGCAGGCGTAAAACTACTTTTTCAATTTCACGAAGAAGTTAAAAGCGCGCGAGACCACGAAGCGCAACGAATTGTTTCTGATAAATATCTTGATAACGTTTATTTTACGTTCCAGGTTAAGAGTAGTGAATTTATGGAACGTTTAGATATTTGACGCGCTATTGATATTGGTGATTTTGTTATATATATATATATATGTCGGAGATGAAAGGACACCGAGGCCCCCCCCCCCCCCGTTGGAATTATTTGGAAAAGCCTCAATACTGTAGCATTTACGAAATAACCCAGACACAGTCATTCGAAACTTGAGACAATGAGTTTAGGCTCGAGGCGACAACCGGTCGCCGAGCGTAGCCACGGTCACGGGATGAACGTTCCACCTAACAGAGATATAAAGTAACATAGCTTTCCTTTAAAGAATTGGCAGTACAGACACTTGACAATAAGACATTCCAACAGCCCCGCAGCTCGCCACACACAGACCCCATTCTTTGGGCCAGATGATCGCCAGATGCCGATGCATCGTTTACAGTTTATGTTCAGATAGCCTGAGGAACCGTTACAAATCTTAGGACTTAGTTAACTAAAGTCCTTCAGATTGACAAACAGTCTTTATTCTATCAGCCTGTAAATCTGTCACCTATTGCGGGAAGTTATGGGAAAGCCTGATTTGGTCACGTACGACGTTGCCTGCTAGGAACTCTCTCTCTAGGGCGGCTAGCATCCTTTTCTAACCGCCAACATAGAAATTGACCAATTAACAGCAGCGTCTATTTCCCTCACCCTCCGAATGGAGGCTTTCTTTGACGAATCCGATGATCTCGTGCCCTTAGGCACACCCCATCATAGTTTTCCTCTGCAGCGTCGTCGCGACGGAAAGTCATTCCTTTCTGGCAATCTGATTAGCTAAGAGTCAATCAAGCGATCCTTGTATCACGAGTAGTAAGCCGATTCCGACTTAGACTTTGAAGCAAAGTATATTCGTTATCCCGTGGACCGTGGATTCGCTATATCGAACCTAGGGCCATTGTCATTAGCGTCCAGTTACCGCGTCCGCTTGTCAATCTCGTATCAGCCATATTTGTGTAATAAACATCTGTGCGACAACCATGAACAACACTGGTGAAGACTCATTAAACGCCCCTAACGCCAACCCGACATATATATATTTTGGATATATGGACAGTTAGTGTAAGCAATTATTTATAAATCTATCTCCTATCAGCAGTGACATATAAAGTGTAACAAACATTAGATCAATGTTAATTACAATGAATATATGCATTTGATTATATGCATTTATTGCAAATCACATTGTCGCATACGAAGTTCTATTTTCTTCACCCTATTCGTGAAAGAATCGTTTCGTTTGAACCGCGACGCGCGGAGATCATCGGCGATCCTGTCACGAATCAATTTTCCTTTTTTTACCATGTGGCACGCCAGATGTGACGGTCCTTGCGAGATTCCCCGTAGTCCGGACGCCAAGACCTATCTATTGTTCTATTAACTCGCAACAGGCCTAGGAAGACGACATAAACCGAATCTGTTCAGTTTCCTTCACGTAAACATTTTCGGTTTATGTTTGTTGCACGCTCTTACCTAATACGGAGAAAGCGGGTGTCTGGCAAGATAAGAGTTTTCCCATGAACAAGGATGCCCACGAGCCATATCTAGCTCTCCTTGTCTTTACTACCTAATTCATTTACCAATGGGCATCGCGGATCATTACCCTCACTTTTCCACCAAAAAGTGTGGACAACGAATCCGCGTTCTGAATTCCAAAGGGAACACCCACACCGAGTTTTCCTCAGTAAGAGCAGTAGAGCAGTCAAATAGTCTTGAACGGTCATGTCTAGAGCTCGGAAGTGTATTGTAAATAAAAGAGAAAAATAAAAGTTTCTTTTCTCCTTAAATTCATTATTATTTTACGTGACAATCCGTTAATTTCGCTCGTGGCCAAAGTCACATAGGCCTCTTTTCTACGAAACTCTTCAATTGAAGAACCGACGACACGTTTGTAACATCAACCACATCTCAATCCACATCAGAGACCAGGCCGCGCTTCGAAACCGATGGGCTGATGACGGAAATAAAGATTTTTTTTTTAATTTGCGTTTATTTTACAATCAATTCTCGTTAGAGAATTTTAAGTAAATTTATCTGACGTGGTACTATGACATGATAAATAGGTGTTTATAGTATGTTTGATTCTATTTGAATCTAGTGCTTAGATCTAAGGTGTAACGTCTTTTTAGCCTGCGGATCTGTTCCGACGTGTCGAGTAGTTGAGTAATTAGAGGGTTTTGGTGGTTGTTAACTCTTGTGCTGTGTCTATTGCTGAATTTGGATAATTCTTTTTTGACTGTGGGTATCTCGAGGTCGTGATGTATCGTTTCGTTGCTGACGTACCAAGGTGCGTCTATTAGGGATCTTAAGGTTTTCGATTGGAATCGTTGAATAATAAAGGAATAAAGGAAATAAAGATGTGGCGGCACTCGGCGACAATGTATGTCGCCGAAGCGAGGTGCCTAATGAACCCTCAATATCCCAAAGGTATAGTGGGGATATTGAGAAACGACAAAAAAAAAAAATCGGATTCCGCCGAAAGTCAAGTTATAAGAGTCTCAATCTTATAAAGTTGCAGCCAACGCTCATACCGCGATGGGTGCACTCGTTCTCGTCCGATCACGAAAGTTAAGCATCGCCGGGCACGGATAGTACTTAGATGGGTGACCGCTTGGGAACTCCGTGTGGTGTTGGCTTTTTTTTTGCGCGGGGGCCCGGTGTGTTCCTCAGCGGTTCCCGGGAGCCCCTCGATCGCAAAAGGGACGGTCATCGTGGAGGTTTTAGTCGGTTGAAGTCCGACACTACCACGCCGCTCTTCCCCCTAGAAGCGGCGGGTGTCCGTGCGGATTTCCTCCACGAAAAAAAAGTGCTAAGAAATAAATAGAAATAAATTTTCTCGTTTTATTTCTTTATTTCTATCTTTTATTCTTCGTCTTCGATTTCTCTTTTTTATTTTACGTGACACATTGATAGGCCTGTCGGCACCTTGGCTCGCGACAATGTTTATGGTTTACCCGATATTTTTAGGCCTTTTTGTCCACGATACTTATTTTTACTTTTGTGTCGTCTAAAATATTCGGCTAACCGTAAATCTAACTATCGACCGTCTGGATAACCCGATTGTCATGAATAGTCTTTGAATAAACGAAAAATGTAAATTCGAATTTCGGTCCAGCAAACCGATCGAATTTGTTTTCTTTCGCATGCTTGCATACACGCTTCTATTGTATATGTTTCAATATATTTACGCGGAATATGTTTCTTCTACTTTATCTTAAACTATACGATCCTAAAATTGGATTTCGGAGGTGTGTAACAAGATATCCCATGTGACAATTCTAAATGAGCCCTGTGGTCTTCACTATCAATCTATCAATCTTCGCTATCACTTATGTCGAGGTTGACTGATAGAAGAACGAATGGATGAATTTGTAGTAGAAAAATATATCGAAATAAATAAAGGTATAAGTATAATATATGCTGATCCAGATGCTCGCTCTTATAGTGTTACAATACAATAGAAGCGATAGGGAGGACGTTCATATATTTATAGCAAAGGATATTACCAAAAAAATTGACCTTGTAGCTCTAGCTTAAGGATACAAGCAACAGCAATAGAAATCTACTTGTAGCTCCTTTGTTTTTAGACCTTGTAACCCAAAACATAATTTATATTCAAGGGCACAATAATATGGATCTCTCCTTATTTAGAATATTTTTTTTGTTTTACTAAATTTGTTGACATAAAAGATATAACTTAGAAAACACGAAGTTGGCACCCCGCTGGGGGCAGCCACCCACATGCTATGTATTTTTATTTTATTTTATTTTTTTTCTCACCAATAAGATATAACGCTTTACCAAATGTCCATCAGGACAAATTGTAAAAAAACCACAATAAAAATAAAAAAAAAACTAAATTTGTTGGAATACAACGATATTTCACGCATAGGCATAAATACCCTTACACAGACATCCACACAGGCATTTGAACAGGACACTTACACAGGTCATACTCGTTACTGTATAGAGAGTGGGGCTCAATAGTATTTAAGGGATCATGGATCACTACCTACGTATAGTCTGAGAGTAACTGGCCAACAATTAACAATCCTTGCATACGTTGTTAATTATATCACTCGCTTATATACATCAGGTTCTGTAGTTCCGTTTAATAAACATCACCAAATATTATTTCAACGCAAACATTGTGTCTTCCACAGATTATTAATCTTAACTTCAAGATTAAATTCTAACAAAATTCTATTCTCTTCGTAACAGTGGTGTCCAGGTCATGGATATACAAAAGTAAAGATGTAGAGTTTCTTTTGAAGTAATTACTTCAACAACTTACAAATTTCGATATCATACGTTCGCTACTTGTAAATGAAATTCTGTTTAAATTTGCGACATTGTAAAAAAGTGAGGTACTTGGATACAAATCACGTTTGTATTCGATATCACTCCATCCCTGATGTGCTTGTAAAATGTTGGAATATTTCTTTCACAAGGACGCTTAAGAAAATGTTTTACGACAGTGACCCACAAAGATACTTGAAAACTTACAGCGACATTGTTTGAATATATCACATGTATTATATGAAACATTTAAAAAATTTGTTGCCATCAAGTACGCAAGAGTTACAAGATTTTCATTGAAAAAGATACATTCAATCGTCAGTTATCCATTGCTTTAATAAATCTCAATATTTAGAGGAGCTTTCTTTAGCATCTATTTGTTTGTTTAACGCGCTTGCTAAATACTAATTTTTTACCAAGTGTATAATAGCGTTAATTAGTATCTCGCTACAGCGTTAATAAAATTTCACCAATAATCGAAATTTCACACGCATATTATATTCGTCAGACTTTTCTATGATAAGTGCTCAGACTCTGGAACTCGATAAGTTTCGAATCTCCAGGAAAAGTTCCCGAAACTTATTCTCCGAAGCTCTATCAATATCAACGACGACGACAAAATGTCACAAACTTGTTACCTTTAAAGAATGATTTCTCTTTTCTGACTAGGTATACGAGATGTACGTGGCCGGATACCAATTCAAGGTTCTCTCTCCGGTATTCACGGGTCACTGGGGTCTACAGACAAGAAAGACCAGACCAGCTTGGCGCGAACGACAGAACAGTGCCAACAGGAAGCACTTCGAGACGTTTAAGAAGGAAGTTTTCGCCCGTTACATGCGCGATCCTTTGAAGATGATGAAGAACCCTCACTGACGAAAAGTTCGTCGAAGATTTCGCTAATTTATTAGCGAGATCTTGATCGCCGTCCTTTTTATTCGTCGCGCGGGGCTCTCACTGAACCAATCGGGACAACCTTCGACGTCTTTGTCTCAAGGACGACGCTGGGCTCTAATCGCTCTACCTGACACGGTGCCATAATGTTTAAGTTCTTAAACGGACGAACAATTTCATCGACCGTGTCAACGATTCAATTAGGAACGTATCGATTGATTGCTCTATTTTTCATTGTAACCGAGACCAGATCGTTTTCTATATATTTTGTATTCCGTATGGAACTTGGAACAATCAGTGAACTTGTATATCGAGATTTTAGTATTAAATACTGGAAGACGAACAGTTTGAAAAACGTCTGTCTGCGTTGCTGCGCGCAAACATCCGGTGGTGCACGTTTGATTCGAGGTCTTCTTGCATAATAATTTACCGACTAGGAATATTAATAAATTGACAAGTCACAAGTAGTAGATTGTAGACTTGCGTTTGACAACTTTGCAATTTTACATCACGTAGAATAATCATACGGCGTGTAGTTTCTTAAATTTATTTACACGGTCGAACCGTTTCTTACGTTACGAAAATTGTTACCGCTACAAGAGAGAGTTTATTAGTCCTGGTGACTTGTGACTTGTAAAATTTCACTGATAACTAGTTCAATGGTGCAAAGCGAGCCGAGAAATTGATCCATCCATTGTGTAGCGAGTTTCATGGCCTTTTTAACCTTTCACGGCCCTTGAAAAATGAAGAGATTTGTCGTCTTGAAAATGATGGTTTTACTTAATGTGTCGTTATTCGATCGTTATTCAGAGCGACCTTGTCAACTATCTCGAACCTTCCTGCTATCCCGGGGAATTTCGCGTGTTCCTTGTACGTTAAAGGATCGCTTTAATAGCCCTTCATATTCCGTTGTCATTATCGACAAAATAATCAATTACTGGCTGATCACCCGTATCCGACGTTTCCTGCTCGCAAATAGTTTGATGTTCGCGTATGATTCCAGTCCATTAAACTTAGCGTTTGTGAATTTTCAAGTTATATACCAGCCGTTGTAACGTCGAAAATGGAAAGTGGTCTACCTTCTACCTGAATTTATCAAAGTACGTGCGATTTTTCGTTTAAATTGCACGCTAACGATTTTACAAACCGTTAAAAATCTTCCTTTTCAGTTAAAACAATGGTCAACGAGGCAGGATTAATATCGATTTCGAACTTATCCGATTCTGTGTTTTTAATACTTCTATTGTATATAGAAATCGGAGCTATCCCACGAACAATCTTTGCCTCTGCAACGTTTCGAGCTATCAAAGCTCGATACACGTATCCTTCATGTGCTATTTCACACGTTGGACAGAAATTCCCGTTTTGTATCATGCGCATATGGATGTTGAAGTCATAGCCCGAAAGCTTTCGTTTTCGAATAGTATTTTCCTCGTTCCCGTTTGATATCTTCGCTGGTCATTCCGGTAATATCCGTCCCGGTAAATCGGTGACATATCACGTGTGTATAGATCGTCTCAAGCTGAAGAGAAATTGAGACCCGTGATGTCTTTCTGTCGGCTCCAAGGAGAAACATCGGTACAGTCCGGTGTACAGATCATACGTCAAGATTGCGGTTCGATCGTGTCGACAATTTCTAATCCTGCATATACAATGGCTCACGAAGGTATTTGAATACTTATCATAAAAATTGATATATATATTGTATGTATTATACAAAACATTTTGTTACGACCGATCGTGGAGAGACGCGTCAGCAAGAGGCGTAAATTCTCGCTACGATTCGTGTAATCGACGCCGCGAAATGGTCGCTCCCCGTGTTTCGATTAGGATAACAGGGGTGGTTCGATGAATCTAACACTGTATTAACAGGTTAAGATAACATGTATTTTCAACAACAAGGTAAATGGTTGTAAAGACGTCACAACTTATTTCGTGATAAATACAGTTAGTGGTTCGACTCGACTTCTGACAATTCTCGATAGGTGCAGTATGAATGTTCGGATGAGACTTTGTGGATGCGACTGTTCAGATAGAGTGGTCGATCGAGACTGATTTAGATGCGACCGTGCAGATAGAGTTTTCGAACGCGACTGACGATCTTAGACCGATTCTTTGTCTTTCGGGGTGACAACCCCCACTACCCTAGGATCACGCCACCGCTCGTGCCGATGATCACGTAGACCGACTTCTTTGTGAAATTAAACAGACCGCAATCGACGTTTCTGGAACTCGCGGCCAGGCGGCAACCATACGCTCGTCGATACATTGTATGTTTCGTCGCGAAGATGGGACTATTGGTATGCGACGGTTAGAAACACGATCCATACTAAACCTCGCGGCGCAACAGCACCATACGTGACAGAACGAATATTTCCGTAGTAATAAGGATGGGTCCTTGAGATTATTGAAGGCGCGCCGCGATGATGCGCGGACGTCTGGTTGCCAGCCTGCCCGCGGTAGGTGGTCCGGTCGAGGAGAGTGTCACTCGACGTAACACATTTTATGATTGCATTAGAGCTCTAATGAGAATGTGAAAATGTACGTAGAAATTGCAAGATATTTGTTACATTAACACATATTTATAATAAAAGACGAATAGTCGCACCTTAAGTACGTAACAAGTGTTAAATACGATTCCAAATATCGATTCTAAATATCGTGATCTATTGATATAGTAGATAATTGATAGTTTTCGATACTTTTGCGATCTCTGTGAAATATATATTTGCGCCAAACATCTTGCAGCTTCTATGTAAATGTTCAGATTTCTTTCAAACTTTACCGATACGATGACTATAGTCGGGCTTCGTTACAGTGCTGACGAAATTTCAAAATATTTCGTATAACGCGACGATATATTGACAAAATCTTTCTACAAATACACTTTCCTGAGCCATTGTACACTGCAATAGGTAATGATAATAACGAAATGGTTTTGGGCCATGATCGATCGATTTCGCAACATACGAGAGACCAGACTAAGACAATTGGCACGATCAATGCTAGTCCAGGGCCTAAGGTGTTTGTCATAGATATACATCAGTGGGTTCCGCGTAAACGAGCATCTATTTGGGAACTTGTCGCTAAGAAGAATGCTATTTATTATTAAGATCGAAGTATTTTCACTTTATTCAAGACACGTAATATGATTCATATTAATTATGTTACTTAATGCTACATATCGATACAACAATGTCCATTTTCTATTCACGGAATCACTTTAGTAGCGAAAGCACTTAGCAAACCTTACCAATGGAACCAAACCCACTACCCCGTGATCGGAAAAATGCGAGGGAATGCCAGTTAAGGAACAAAGCGTTTGTATGGAAGTAGGTTCGAATTGTTCGAATACAACATCGAATATGATTTAAATTAAAAGAAAATAAGGATAAACGTAGCGTGTCTGGATCGCTGGTGAAAGATGCGAACGACGAACGGCTTAAACGAGTCGGTGTAACGATTGGATCGTGTTGATCGCGTTATTGAAAAGTATAAAGTATCGAAAGAAGGCGAAAGGAAGGAAAGAGAAACGTAAGGAACACGAAGGATCCCTTAGGTGTATGTTCGTTGTCGTTGCGAATATTTCGTATTTGTCTGTGTCGAAGAGCAGAATCCTTAAAGGGAGGAGAATGAGAATAAGGACGAGGGAAAAAGAAGAAGAAAGGAGTTCGCGTGTGGAGATGCAGGGTAGGGCAATCAAGTAGCCGTGATCAGCGTCGAGGGGATGGTGGCGTACTTCTGGCTGCTTCCGGTTCATCGGTTCGTCCTAAACGAAACTAAGCTCGCTTGCTGCTTCCACTCACGGATTTCCAGAGTCATCAGAGACTGCCATGCGGGATCGCGGAATAAATATCTGCCGGTGAGTTTCGCGGCACGTACACGGTGCACGGACGGGGAAACGAGGCCGTACAACTTAAGCGAACGTACCTCGTTAGCTATCTGTGATTTAAGAGTTTTAAGTTTGACGGATCGATCTCGACTGAAAAGAAAGAGCCGCGAAAGCTTTTCAAGTGCGCATTCGAAAAGTCATGGATGTCTCGTTATATTCGAAGCACGATATTGTCAGAGAAGGAAACGGAATCGTATAATTGTCATATATATATCGACACGATTACGAAAAGAATGCTATCAACGAATTTCTTGATCGATCAACCCTTTGATGGTGTAATAAAATAGGAAAGAATTGGAAATGAATGTTAGAAAATAATGATCTCTTTATTCTCAAGGTTTCCTACATTTTTGGTATCAGATACGAACATACGTACATATTGAATTTCTTGTAGAAAATAAATGTTATTCGTAATTGGCAGAGTCGTTGATAATAGGAAGACAGCTCCATTTTACAGTAATTCGAGTAAACCAACAAAAATCAATTGAGAATCAATGAAAATCAAATGATTCTTCGGAACGTGTTATAAATTTTTGCACTTTGGAATACGAGACTTTTATCTTCCTTTCTTTTACGATAAATCCAATTTAAAAATGAAATGTTGGAACTGCCTCCTTATTGCTGCGAATCCCTCGATTATAGTTACTATACTTCGCAAGTTTTTCGCATCTTTCTCGGACTACGCTGTTAAAAGGTCAGAAGTTCGTGAAACGAATCTTCGTTCTTCGGTTCTTGCGATCCTCGCTGACGATTCGAAAATGAAATTACGCGGAACTACTCGTAAGGGAGTGACGCTAATGGAAGTCGCAAGCTTCGATTTCATTTTTGAATTATTTATACAGCCGCGGCTGTTACCGTTCCAATATCATCGTATGCGCATCCTCGATCAAAAAGCATGCATGCAAGTGAAATACAAACGAGATCGGCGCGTGATCTATTCGAAAGGCCGCGATATCGCGGCGAACGAGAAAGTGTAGCGAAAGATCTTTTTATCCGGTTCTTCGGTGATGCTATTGCCACTTATCACGCGACATTCCAACGTTAACCCAAGTTTGCCGAAACGAGAATACGGAGGAAAAAGAGACAGAGTGAGATTTTGATAGAACTATTCGCATTCACGCCTTTTCGAATCCTATTCAGCTCCCTTCCCTTCCCGTTGTCTCGTCTCAACAGCAAGAACATTGCTCAACGATTCGTCACTAGTAAACCGATTTGTGTAATTTATGGAACATTTTATGACACAGAGTTATTGTATATTATAATGTTTTTACGAATACGTGTAAACCGCCAAAATAATTGTAACACGAGATGATTACTGTTAAAAGGTGAGGCACAATAAATCAGTACGAAGCATGGATATGAAATATTCTCTTCAATGCATTTCGATATCAACCAATTACAAGCGTATTCAATGAAAAATCGTTTCCACTCGAACGACAGTCTGTTTCGTTCACTCGCGGAGAGACGCGTTCGCGAGAAAGCGCGTCAACGGGTGTCGTAAATTCCCGTTACGATTAGACAATCGACACCGCGAAATGTCCGATCCCCTATTTCGGTTAGGATAACAGAGGTAATTAAATCGATTATGACACTGATATAAGTTCCAGAAGTTATTAGTTCCAGTTTATTGTAACAGCTGATGTACGAACTAAATATGAGTTGATAGAGAGTAATTGTAATTTCTAAGTTCGAGTAGAACAACGCAAGTTCGAATGGTGAAAGATCGAGAACGGAAGAGCAACTGACTCTATGAAAATGATGCTGCGGAGGAAAACTTGCGATGGGTGGATCCACGGACGTGAGACGAGCTGATTCGTTAAAGACAGGTTTTCGCTATGATAGTTAGGGAAATGGGCTTCGTTGGTAATTGGTTAATTTTCGAGGTTGGTGGGTGACGAAGGGGCTAACTGTCCCTGAAAGAAAGTGGCGAGTGGGAAGCATCATACGTGAGAAAACTAACTTTTCCGAATCTTCCCGTAGTAAACAATAAACTGTTAGAAAATGAATTACTAAAGAGATGTTTGTTCGGTCTGAAGGACCTTAGCTGGAATTTGCTAAGATTTATAATGGGTCCTCAAGGCTATTGAGGGTACGCCGCGAGGATGTGCGGACATCTAGTTGCCAGCATCATAAAAGATATGACTTAGAAAAAACGATATGACACGATATGACGAATAAGATATAACACTTTACCAAATGTCCTTCAGGACAAATTGTAAAAAAACCCAAATAAAATAAAAACAAAGAAAAAATCTAGTTGCCAGCCTGCCCGGGGTATGTGACCTGGTCTAGGTAGAGAGTCGGCCGACGTAACACAGTCGTTGTACATGAAATGTGTTTTAATATATAGCTGGGAACAAATTTAAAGTTCTTTTTTTTTTTATAGTTTATTTTGGTTTTTACAATTTGTCCTGAAGGACATTTGGTAAAGTATTATATCTTAGTTATTAGGAAAAAAAGAAAATAAAATATAGCATGTGGGTGGCTACCCCCAGCGGGGTGCCATCTTCGTGTTTGCTAGGTTATATCTTTTATGAGATCTATTGGGTGTTTCCTTTTTAGTCTTCTTGCGATGTTTGTTCAAATCTAAAGTAACGAAAAATATCGTAAACGGACGAAAAGAACATTTACGAACAATATTATTATATCATAGCAAATTATTTTGTACGATATATCGTATATGGCTGATAGAAGATTATTTTGTTTTTTAGATTATTTTGGTTTTTACTATTTGTCCTGAAGGACATTTGGTAAAGTATTATATCTTATTGGAAAAAAAAAAAAAAAAATAAAAATAAAATATAGCGTGTGGGTGGCTACCCCCAGCGGGGTGCCATCTTCGTGTTTGCTAAGTTATATCTTTTGTTTTTTTTTTTATTTTTTATTTTGGTTTTTTTTACAATTTGTCCTGAAGGACATTTGGTAAAGTGGCTACCCTTAGCGGGGTGCCAGCTTCGTTTTTTTTAAGTTATATCTTTTATGAATATCTTTTGTGACAAGATTATTTTAACGTATAGAAATCTGAGAAAGAAAGCTCGAACTCCAAGCAAAAAAGAAACGGCTACAAGTTGCGAGTTAATATCCATTTATTTTCGCAGAACTCGATCTATGCTTGATAACGTGTTGGCGAATAATTCTTTCGCCTAGTTGGGAAACTAGAACGGCTTGAAAAAGGACAAGCAATTAAATACACGGTGTCGAGCTGCGCTCATGATACGCGGATTATTTTCCGATGGTAACTAGCAAACTTCAACACCAACTCGATGTAACTTCGAAGCGAAAACTTTGTAATCGCTCGGTATATTGGTTTCGGAGCAAGTGTTTTCAGTCAAGGTGGTATGTAAACTTTCCAAAGAATGTGCTTTATTACATTTTTTTCGTCGCTTCTTTCTCGTGCCGCATCCAAGGTACATCGTGAGACCGCGCTTATCGAAACGCGAAGAATGTCTACGGATATCGATAAGGTATCGCGTCTCTTCGTGCTCAGAGGTGATGAACAGTCGAGGGACGTAACGTCTCTTTATTATTTTCGAACACGGAAGAATATCCTGATAATTCGGTTCCATTTTTTTCCATAGACGATAGATCTTTACTGCGTTAATTTGGTAAAAAAACGAATCTTTTCTTATCCTTTATGGTTTTGAACGATTGCCTTTATTGGCTACTTAACGCGATAAGGATGAGAAATTTGCAACGAACTCATTCGCTTTTCATTTCTAGATTTACTTCGTTTTCTACGAGTGTCCTAATACTTATAAACGGAGGTGATTGATCGATCGATTACGTGATATCAGCCTTGGATTTGACTTTCTCTATCGGCTTATAGAAAATCATTTGTGACATTCTTTATGGCTTATTTCTTAATCCAGAACATTTTCTATAAGCTCGCAATTTATACGTACAATTATTAACTTCGTAATTGTTTCTTTCTAATCCTCCTTTATTTCTATCGAGTTAATTCGATCGTTAATCTTTATTGTAATGCTCCTTCTTCGGTCGAACCAAGTACGTATACCATATAGTAAGAAGCAGTTATCAAGTATGTACGGTGCGCAGAGAGGGAAGCAAACATTTCGATTTCGTTTCTTGCAACGAGACAAATAGGAATACGTTGCGATGTTAGACTATTTTCCAGGAAATTGTCATAATGCTAGGTAATCCGATTTTGTTCCGTGCCAATATCGAACGACACGAACGCGGGACGACAATAGTTTGTTGTAACCAAACTCCGCACTCAACGTATTTCACAGAGGTACTGCGGTCGAACTGATACGATCGATTCTGTTGCGATTACCAAGTCCTGTTACGTGCATCTCCAATCCGTAAACGATAAGCGGATTTTTCTATACCTTTTGTTTTACACAGCACCTTGTTTTTACGTAAGACACGGAGAAATTTGTTTTTACTCATACACGTATATGATAATGTAGATTCGACGTCTGTTGCCTATTATAAGTTGCTTACTACTGTAGTATCGGGAATAATACTAATAATAAATTATGGTTTATTTGAGAATATATGATTGATACAGACGTTGATTAGACAGGAAACGATGGTTATTTAACATGAACTAATGATGATTTTGTTATATATATATATATTTTGGATATACGGTCAGTTAGTGTAAGTAATTATTTATAAATCTATCTTCACTCAGCAGTGACATATAAAGTATAACAAAAATTAGATCAATATTAATTACAATGAATTGGAACTCTTGCAAATTATAGATAATTGATTTTTTAATACTTTACATCAATAAGAAGTTTCAAAGTTGTGGGTTTCTTCTGATCATAGTCCATTCTTTTCTAATATCTCTCCATAATTCCTTATTTAAAACATGTTTTAACGAAACGATATATTGTAGTATCGGGAATAATACTAATAATAAATTATGGTTTATTTGAGAATATATGATTGATACAGACGTTGATTAGACAGGAAACGATGGTTATTTAACATGAAGTAATGCTGATTTTGTTATATATATATTTTGGATATACGGACAGTTACTGTAAGTAATTATTTATAAATCTATCTTCTCTGAGCAGTGACATATAAAGTATAACAAAAATTAGATCAATATTAATAACAATGAAGTGGAACTCTTACAAATTATAGATAACTGATTTTTTAATACTTTACATCAATAAGAAGTTTTAAAATTGTGGGTTTCTTCTGATCATAATGCATTCTCTTCTAATATCTCTCCATAATTCCTTATTTAAAACATGTTTTAACGAAACGATGTATTGTAGTATCGGGAATAATACTAATAATAAATGATGGTTGATTTGAGAATATATGATTGATACAGACGTTGATTAGACAGGAAACGATGGTTATTTAACATGAACTAATCGCAATAACGTACTATACTTTAGACAACTCAATAATTAATTTGCAACTCTCGTCACAACGGATCCAACGCTCTCTCACTCACGTGGACCATACTCCCTCGACAACGCTAGCAACTCGCACTTGCTGACTTCTCGATTCACACTCTCTGACTTCTCCATTGACACTGACTGTGAATTTGTCTCTCTGCCTTAGCATCCCTTTTGTCCCTTTGCCTTAGTCTCACCACGCACGCGTTACGCAACCGCTCGTGGCCAGAGTCACGTTGGCCTTTCTTCCACGAAACTCTTCAGCCAAAGGACCGACGACACGTCGATGGGCCTGTCAGCACCTCGGCTCGCGACGATGTTTATGGTTAACCCGATATTTTTAGGCCTTTTTGTCCGCGATACTATACTACTTCTTTTTTTTGTTTTTTTGTAATGTGCATGTCGGTCGAATTATATATACCTCTGTTAGGTACACGTCCCTCCCGTGACCGTGATTACGTTCAGCGTTATGTCACTTCGAGCCCAAGCCCACTGTTGTACATCTCGGGCACCCGTACTCGGATTAAATCATAAACAACTATTTCTCAGCTTTATACCTTAAGTACAGCTATAATAAAAAGTCTGGACTAAAGTATCGGGGACCTTCCTAAACATTCCGAAAGAAAGGCCCCGATGTCCTTTCATCTCCGACATGTATATAAAACTTTCAAAATTTCAAAGTGATTTATTTATAAATTAATTTATAAATTTTATAAATTAATTTTTCGAAGCAAAAAATCTAGATTGCAAGAAACGAATCTCGAAGAAAAGGCTTTTCGTCCTAATCTCTAACTTTTCATATTTTTGTAGCTCAATGATTTAATTCGATATCGATATCTTGGTAAATTCTCAGTTAACTTAAAAAAAAAAAAAAAAAAAAGGAAAAACGATATCTGCGTCTATGTAACAGGCTTTTATTATACTTTCATCGAAGTAAAAGTGCCACTATTTTTCACGTTCGATTTCCTCCGTTCACGTTTTTTAAACGTTCCGGCGCTGTCACATCCATTGATAGCGAATGAAGCCGACCGATTAAGATTTAGCAACGAACCAGTAATCGCGTGTACGCTTGCAGAACGATTCGCGACATTCATCGCCATTGAATCGGCACGACGATCCGCAAGCTTCGATAACACAAAATCGAATGAAACCAAACCGCGGCGACACGGATCATACCAGAATGCGAGCGGGCCATACTTCTGTCGTTCCCGTTGTTCCCACGGTTTCCGTCGCTTTGTGCAATTTCGGCTTGCTTTGCCGCTTTCACCGGGTTTTGCCAAGCGAAACGAACGCCGTACCGGTTACGGTTCCGTTTTGCCGCGCGTCGCGTTGCTCGTTTTGCGACTCGTGCCACAGGATCGACGTGTTTCATGGGAACGTGAAATAGGAAACACGAGACGAAGATGTCGCGAGCGGCTGTAGGTGTAGACGTCGTCGTCGTCGTCGTCGTCTCAGGACCAGACTAATTCTATCTAATCTAGAATAATCTTCGCTAATCTTGTGCAATCTAACGACAGCTTCGTAGGGCGACGACGCTGCAATAGGTTCGTTTTCAATTAGAGAGAGTTTGATAGCATCCACGTTCGATCGACCAAAACTCGACCGACCGAGAAGAAAGCTAAAAGCGCGATCAATTCGCAGCGAATCTGTCGACGAAACAAATTGCGGGCATTTTTAAAAGAAAAATTCTCGCAAGAGCGAAATACTTGTAAACTTTGCGTGCTATTGACACAGACACATAGTCTATGCTTGCGAGCATTCAACAAGTACGACAGCCTGTACACACACCGTATATGGTCTTACGATCTTAACATCGAGGTATCTACGTAATTCCTCGTTAGTTCGAGTCACAGGAAATCTCCCGAGTTCGTTAGACTGAACCGAAGCGGGTTGCTCGGATGGCAAGCTTTCACGAAGACGAAGGTTGCCAAGGGTGCAACAATTGACCGTGTAATCGCGGTTTCCTATCTTATCTCGGTACATCCTTTAATATTAATCTGGAAAGTGCTCCTCCGAACCGTGCAATAATGGGCTTTGTTCGTGCAGCGGAATCAACGGCGACGGGAAGGGCATTCAACGATCCTCCGAGGAATATGCCCGCCTGGATTTTCAGAATTTTTCCTCCCAGACTCAAAGGAAACAGCGCACCGCTGTCGCTGGAATCGTCGGTCGATCGATTCGTCGTCGGGAACGACTCGCTTTCAAACGGGACGTCGATCTTCCGTTTCGACGAAAACTGCGCGCGCGACAAACCGAGCTCTTCCTCCGCGCCGTCATTTTCCGCTGACAAATGGAACTGATCCATTTGATCGTGCTAAACGCTGTCCCTTTGAACGTGGCACGCGTTCATCCGCCATTCGCGTCTTAAGAACCTGAAACTTTCGTCTAAACGTTGAACGTCTGACAAGCTGTTTCTGATGTTTGCATATGTACGCGTCTAGGGAATATAATTCCGATTAAAAATTAGCTTTAAAGTATCACACGGTAAACGAAGATCAAAGGAGAAGAATTCTGGTTATAGAGGGTTGATTGTTCTTTCGAATTATTCAAAGTTTCTGAGAAATTAATTAAACGAATTCTCCGATATATATATATATATATATATACACACATATGTGATTTAATAAATTAAATCTGAGTGAAACGAGTAGCGAAAGGAAGGACGGTATCGATGCGCGCGTATTTTTCACAGAAAAACTTGAAAAATGTTGCTTCGTGAAATTAGCCGCGCGGCAGCATAGAGAGAGAATGGACGCGGCGCATTCCGCGAAACGGAAGCGATCGATTCCGTATGACAAGCGTTCGTTTCAATCTATTCGGGTCGGAATTTTCGTGAGACTTGGTGGAATTCGTTATTTCATCGGGGAGGCGTGCGAAATTCGTCGAAAAGTTGCCGCGATGGAAGGAAAACATGATCTGCGTGCACAAACAATTCTGTCAACGAATTTAATTTCATCGCGATGTAAATTTGTATCCGTTCGGTCGAACGAAGAGAAAAGGATTCAATTAAAATGGAATACTGCTGGCAGCGACGCGTGGAATGTTTTTCGAAAAGGCTGAAAAATACGAACCTGATGACTACTCGCCTCCAGTCTTCTCGTTTCCGAGCGGGAAAAAAACTTTCCGACTTTTATTTCTTTCCATAGCTGTGAAATCTATGAACGTATGTACGAAATATTTTCAAACTCCATGGAACAATATCTTGATACCTGTTCGATCGTTTTACAATTTTTTTTAGATCAAATATCCTATTAATAAAATAATACATTTTACAACGGACAAACGAAGAAGACAAACACACCGATAATTTTCGTAGTTTCCAGTATCGCTCTATCAACTCGATAATTTCCCAGACGATTTTATGTAAAGCGCGTCACGCTACATAAAAATATACGACGGAACGCGTGAAACGGACGATGAAAAAAATTATTTCATTCGAAAAGTTAGAGATATTTCATCGCGGGTAAACGTTTACGTTTAATAACGCGGCGAATCCGTAGACTAAACAAGTCCCTTATATCGTCTCGTCCGCGCCAGAGTGTCTCAAGAAGTATAAAAAATATTAAACAGAGCAAAGTCTCTGGTAAGAACCGTCGCCTCTCCTCGGTAAGACAAGGTAAGAGAAAGCATCGTTTACGGGAGTTTCGAGGTTTCCTTTGAAATGCAGCAGATCCCGGCACGGTTGTTACGAATAATACCTCGGTAACGTCTTGTCCAACGTTCTAGGATTCCAATTGTTAAACCCCATGCCAGTGAGCTCGTCGGCAACGAAGAATAGCAAAGAGACGAGAAGAGGTGGTGGGCACAATGCTCGGTTTCGTCGGTCGGATTCGACCAGAGCCGAGGTTCGTTTCGCTTCGTC
The DNA here is from genome assembly GCF_905332965.1 of Bombus pascuorum. NCBI lineage: Eukaryota > Metazoa > Arthropoda > Insecta > Hymenoptera > Apidae > Bombus > Bombus pascuorum. Next base: position 33,700,187 of record NC_083488.1, on the reverse strand, counting down.
CGACGGCGAACATCGACGACGAATAGCGAGGAATCTCAGCGAACCATTAAACGTCAGCCATGACGAACGCCTTTCGAGGAATTGCCAGGACGAATATTCGCGACACCGAAACTTCCCACTTTACCACGACCTGGAACTTTGAATTAAGGCTCTAATCCGAGTTTCACGAACCATCGCGAGACTATCAGTCGCGTGATCGGGATGCCCTGGTGTTTAGGGCCGAGTCCATTAACCGTGAACTTTCCACGATGGCAGCGTACCGAAAGCGACGTTTAACGATCCACGGACGAACCGGTGTCGTAGGTTTTATGGAACCGAGAGGAACTTGGCGGAGACGGCGCGCAAGCTTCCGTACCGCGACTTGTTGCCTGCATAATGGAACTTCTTTCGCCTGGTACTCGAGACTCGACGGTGTTAGTCGAAACGTACTTGCTTTTCGTTAAACGAATTTACTCGATCGTTTGACAAAATCGTCCCTAACGTCGAAACGAATCTCTTGTTCTACGTTGTCTGGTCAACGAACGTTTCACCAAGGATCGTTAGCCGACATTCTATTACCGTGAAACTCGTAGCCTTCGAACGTAGCGCGCATAGAGTTCGCTCGAACGCACCGGGAAGCAAGCTGACGATCCGAAACCATGATCGGTCGATCGGCGATGCGGTTAAAGCAATTGCGGATTCCGGCGGTGGCTGCCGCCTTACCTAATAATTTAAGGGATCGTCGCTTCTCCGTTCTCTCCGTTCCACCTTGGTATTTGTCTTTCGGTCGATTTCGGAGAAATTAATCTTGGCCATCCACCCTGGCTGTCTACCTGCTTCGCCGTCCTTTCTTACATCCAACACACCCCTCTCTCATCCATCCGTATTCTTTCGTTGCACCGATTCACGGTCGTCTCGTCCTTTTGTCTAACGATTTCCGTTTTCATCGTAGGCGGCTGCTCGTCATCCGCTCAGTCTGCTTCGATGTGGAAAGACCGCGTCCTTTTCTTTCCCGGCTTTCGAGTGTCAAATATTTGCGAAGCCCGGAGCTCGGCACGATCGTTCTCGAGATTACACGGGAATGCGGGTGATCAAAAGTTCGTCGTCGACGTGTAGAAAGGGGGGAGGGGACGTTCGCTGGTACGAGAGGCGGTAGATAGGAGGAGGAGGAGGAGGAGGAACAGTGGAAGAGTTGATAGGTGAGCGAAGGGGGTTGCTGGATAAGGGGTGGAAACGACGGTGGCTGTGCGGTAGAGCGCGCGGATCGGCCTTCGGGGCTGTGGAAGACGGCCTCGATGCCTGCAGCAGCAGAATCGTTTTGTAATTGATAGGAGTGTTTGTTCGCGTTTGTAAATACCATTCCATTAGTGCTGCCGCGAGCATGAACTACATGAACTTGGTTGCACGTCGAAGTTTCCAGCTCCTTCGGCTGTCGACCGGGCTACCGCCTACCGTGTAACCGGAAGTGAGAGAAATTGAGTGCCTCGATTGTTCTCTCGCCACTCCTTCTTGTCGCTGTAGCGTATATACCTGTTGTACGAACTGCTCTCTTCTCTCTTCGCCCTTCCTCCTTTCCTTTTCTTCTTTCCCTCTTTTATTTTGCTCCTTTGTATTTCGTCCTGCTCGCCTTGATATCTACTCGTGTTCCTTCCGTGCTCGCGTTTCTTCCCGTCTCGATTCTTTCTAGTAGATTCGACGCATCGGTAAAATTAATTTTATACCACTTTGCGATATCTTTTTTTTTCTACCGCGTTGTTTTAGATTCCTTTCCCCTTGCTGACTTTTTGTTAAAGAAACTCTTCCATTCTTTTCGTTGCTATCTTCGTTTCCATATTCTCGTATCGGAGGAGTCGGTTTTACTTTCGCCTTACTCCCGTCTATCTTTTTAACTCCTTCACCCTCGTGTCGTGTTTACACATTTTTCCACGGCAATTTCTCTTCCCCGACGACCCTCGCAACCTTTCGCCTTACCCAATTTGGTTTATCCCTTGTTCTTCCACATCGACGTTCTTCGATGTTCTTCCTTCGCTGGTTCTCCCTATTCCCATTTAAGTATTCCCTTTCTCCATTCTGCGCACCCTCAGCCACATGGTCTTTCGTAAGGTTTCGCAAACACGATTGCACGGATAGCTGCTGCAAGTGCACGTGCCACGATTTCCTTGTTGAATATGTACACACACGTACGTACGTTCATGCATGTAAAGCGTACACGCTCGAAACGTTCGAGACACACACGATTCCAGAGGGATCGTCGATGCTAGGTAACTCGATGGATTATGCGGCTAATTTCTAAAGTGGTCCGCAGCCTCCCTGAATTATGCGCCGCTAGCCTTAGTGGCTCGACAGTCGGCCGATCGATTAATATCGGTCGTAAGGTTACCTCTGTCCGGATAGCATGGCCAGCCGTGCTCGACCTTATCGGCCATGTCCTACGATTTGTCAGAATGACGCATACGTTTGCGCATTATACCGGAAATTCTCCAGAAACGAGCTCTCCTGCGGTTAATTCCGCTTTAAGGAGCCCGCTGGCTTCCTCATTTGCATAACAGCACCGATTTGATGGCATGAGCAATGATTTGCGGATGGAATCGTAACGTTGCGTCAGAACGAGATAGCGAGTGTATCGTGACTTGATTCAAAACCAGCAGAGATTCCCTATATAAACGTTCTATTTTTCATCGGAAAATTGATATAAAAGCATAAAGAGTGCACGTCGCGTACCGTTGTCCTCGCTTCGTAAAAATCCTTACTCGTCTCTCGTTCTCTACTCTACTATCTGTAGATCGTTCCCTTAAATTTTGCTTTAATATTGTTGCGAATTATCGACCGAAGAGCAACCGGTCAGGTCAAACCGATCGGTCGATGTCGCGTACCTCGAATGAATTAACGCTCAAGGTGGAGGAGGTTTAATATATCGAGGATTAGAGCGATCCAGCACTCTGTGTTGAACTTGTTGTACAAACGTAACGTGTGATGTGATGCACGGCGGTGGTAAGATGTTGTTGGGAGTGAAGTCTTTCACCCGTACGGTACGATGTCTGATATGATGAACTTCTCCCTACCAGCCGTTTCGTCTCTCCATCGTGTCCTTTCGGCTGGTCCTTTCCAGGGGTTTTTTACACGACCTCGAAGTCGTTAGGTATGCAGCTCGGGAAGAACATGCGATTTGGAATTTTCTAAAGAAGGGATTGGGCCTGTCCGTGCCATGAACGGACGGCCACTCAAAATTTCGAACAAATATTCCTTCTTGGCTTTCTTTCGTACGGCGACATACGCACGATGGATACCGATCATACATTGTTCGTTACAGAATCGTCTCGCCATATAGCTGTTTCTTCTATTTCCACTTCTCAACTTTCCCGTCTCAACTTACTCGTTATCGTTTCCACGCGGTATCACGATCAAAGGACCAAAGCGACGAACAAAGGGGGATCCGCGCGAATAGAAGCTAGACAGTTTTATTTGGCTGGTTCGAGAGGGTTCTCGCAGTGGAGAAGCGAAACCGCAATTTTATTTGCGCGATTTCGTAGCAGCTCATGCGGGAACGTCATCTTGTTTTGAATTTTACGGCTGATCACTCAACGATACGACGTCTAGGTCGCGTTCTATCGTCGCCTCTGGCAAAAAGGGAAACGAAATTCCCGTTCGGCAGATTCTTTCGTCCAAAAGCGAACAGACAGCGGCGAGATTTTTACACCAACGCCCACGTTTCCGCTGTAAAAATCTGTGTTTCGCAGAGAACCCTGTGCATGCAAAAAAGCATTGCCCCGGCAGATAATCGAGTCAGCGAAATCGTACCGGAACGAACGACCTCCTTTCGATTCGGCCAACGTGCTACCAACCCTCCAAACGAAACGATATTTGCCTGGATTCGTTTTTCAAAAATTCTCCGACCTCTCTCCGCGTCGCTCTTCCTTTATGATAATGCATTTGGTAAATTGAAACTTTTGCCCGGCCAATTTTGTCATCGTCGATATCGATACGCGTCGGACTGCATCGTTCTCGACGCCTTATACGTTTAGAGGTGAATTTACGTAAGCGAATTCCGCGATCGAACGATCAACGCGCAAGTACAGCTTCCTCGAGTAATTAGCAGCACTGGTAAGTCTGTAGCAAGTATTAGCGTGCTTAGTGGTACGAACGATTTCGACAATGGAACGTCGTTGTTACGCCAATATTTGTTAGACAGCTTCGATTGCTTAGCTCGGTAGCTTATTCGGTTTGTTGGATGATGTTTATCAAATAAGGATTTTCATTTATGCTTTCCATAGCGAAGTGTTATTAAAAATTACCATAGCTTATCGTGGTTCATGATATAACAAATTTCTAGAAAATACCGTTTTTCTTCGTACCAAACAATTACAAGAACGAGTCTAACCAATTATAATAATTCTTTTTAAACCGTGCAATAATTTGAGTTTTGGTTTTGGTAACGAAGAAGCTATCGTTGATTTAACGAAAATCGTCGAAGCAATTAAATTCAATCGAGCTGCATCTCAATTATTGGCACAACGATATCGAGTCCAATTTCCTCGCTGGAAAATTACGATTTACCATTTTAACCAGTCTCGATCTCGTTTCATCGATATAGAAACGACATAGATCGTTGATAAAAGGACAGCAGAGGATCGATCTGTAAAATCGAATTTAAACAAACGATCGACGACACTCACGATGCAACGAGTGTCTTTTGGAAGATCGTAAACTGGTGAGATTCCATAGGGGATGGTAGGTGAAAATGCTGTTTCAGTGGGTTGGCCGCGAGCGGAGATGACGCGGTCCGAGTGAAACCTACGCTCCGCCACAGAACGAAGCCCGCAATATTTGTCCTGGCAATGAGTAATTAAAATGCAAATTACGAGTCACGAGTAAATATGTTTGCACGAGTCGTGCCAAATGCAGCCTGCGATCGCTAGGATTACCCTTTCAGCGGGACGCGATAACACCGACCGTTTTTGGCGTTCGCTTTCATGCCAGACATTGAAAATCGGCCGACACGCTCGCGAGAAACAATTAAAACGGAAGATTTATACGCGTCTCGTATTTTTTCTGTACGTTATGGCCTCGCAACAAGAGAATGTTATTGTTTTGTATCGCTTCATACGGTTTGCCAGCGGTCATTGCGGTACTCCGCGATATTTATCATACTTAACCGAGAATAATATTTAATATTTATTTAGTTCTAATTTATCTATGTACACGTATCGCGCGATTTACGAACACCGCAGTGGCTTCGATCGAAATGGTCTCTAGGATACGGTGTCTAGAATAGGATGAATTTGTATGCTTTTGAATTTCGAGTATTGGCTAGGTTTTTTGTCCAACGAACATACAGTTTCGTATTAAAATGGAAATATAGATTTGTAGACGAGCTTGTGTAAAATCTACAAAACCTGAGAGGAAGAACAACAATGTGAAAAAGAAGAAAATGAAAGGAAAAGAAAAGAGATAAAAAATGTCGAATATTCTTATTCAAGAATCAAATATTCTTAATAGTTCCTTTCGTAATCAAATTACTCTTACCCCATAAGTTTACGTCTAACATATGTTTTACGAACTACATAAATACGTTCACACGTGGGTTTGGAAACAAATAGCCTTCGAAGATGTTTCAAGTTCCGGGGAAGAAAGAAAATATATAGCAAAGAAATATAAATTGCATCGTAAATCCATTTAGATTGTGGAAAAATAATTTTTTCTTCGTGATATTACGAACAGGAAATATTATACTAAAGAGAGCATTTTTATTGAAAACAGAAGGACTAATCTATTTAGTCGATTAATAACTTTTAAAGAACCGGCGTTTCGTACATTCCCAAATAAGTTTTTTTTTTTTTTTATTTTGGTTATTTTACAATTTGTCCTTATGGACATTTGGTAAAGTGTTATATCTTATTGGTGAAGAAAAAAAAAATAAAATAAAAATAAATATAGCACGTGGGTGGTTACCCCCAGCGGGGTGCCAGCTTCGTTTTTTCTAAGTTATATCTTTTATGAATTCCCAAATAAGTTGAAGAATTTAAGGAACAGAGGATATAAGCATCAAGCATTTCAACAAGGTAGAAATTCTCGTTTCATTGTTTACATTGAATCCACCTTTTCTATTACCGCGTGCACGCGCCTCTTGCAACGCGTTTCGCTGCGTATCTTCACCCTTTCACTGACTCGTTGCTTGTCTTCGCGCGAGCCAACCCATTTTACGGTCCCCGACCTCCGACTCGCAACTCGCGGTATTACCGAGCGTGGTAATTACCGTGGTTCTGATTACCTCACCATCCGAAGGGAGATAATTGCACGCGATGTATCCAGCAGCGCGACATCCCGCGCGAAAATACCATTACGCGGTCGTTCCTTCTTGCCGAATTGTTCTCGATATTGGACCATTTTTTTCAATGACAGCAATTGGATTTTATCCAAAGCGGGGAAAGTTTTTCAAATGAAACTGAAATAAGGTATTACGGGAACGTTTTAACCATTTTAACAATAAAATTATGTGTGTAATTTTTGGCGAGTCGAATTTTATTTAAACTTCTCTCCTTTCCTTTTTTAATTTTAAACTTGTTTTCGCAAATTGATTTGATAATATATTTGTACGATAATAAGTACTGTACGTTTAGTAACGACGTAGCGTATTAATTTCTAGGAAAATTTACGAAACGTTTGTTCGAAACCTTGTTGCTTCTTTCGAGCAATATAATAGCGATGAAAATTTGTTTTTTGGAGACTTGTTGCAGCGAATAGAACGAACGCGAGCTGTGTAAAATTTAAACTTGTTTCCTCTATAAGCATGTGAAATTTGATTAACACGAGTACGTTTTATTAATGAGTGGAATGAAACAATACAACTCCTATGAGTGTTTAATAATTATTGATAACAAATGTGGTTATAACGTTCCTCTATACGAATAATGTGTATTTCCTCTGGAAATATTAGCAAGAAAATACTTGTATCGATTCTACATATATCAATAGTATATTGATTCTTATCTTTGTATTTAGAATTCCAAAGGAAAATACTACACGAGCTTCGATGGAGTTTAACAAAATTTGTCAAAATTTCTCTCGATAACTGTGTATACTAAATTAACTTTATTGAAAAATAATATCGCGGTTAATACATCAACGTATGGCATTGTAATAAACAAACGTATTTTATATATAGTAGCCTATATTCAGTCGCTATAATTAAGAGGTATATTTCTTCGCCAATATTCCAATTCCCTCCACGAGAAGGAAGAAATCCATACTTTTATAAATAAAACTCAGGAAATCTAATAAATATTATAACGAGTATAACGACTGTAGTTTGATTATTCTATATATCTTTACGTATCGTGTCATCATAAATGCACAAAGTCCAGTCTACGGATAATTTTTCAACATGTCTAACATCTGCGCCAAAGTTTCTCAGAAACCGAAACGGCAGCGGTCGAGCGTGGCAGCCAGTTCCAAAGAAAACGAGAGATATGGTAATTGAATTCCTCGATACTGATTCGATCCGAAAATGAAAAACAAACGAAAGTACGGCGATATGTGAATTTACCGTGTATCGAAATCGAACGAAGCAGTGGCTGTGCCACGTTGACCATTGTTTCGCGCGTTTGTGTACGCGCTAGGTGTGGTAATTACAGGTGCTGTAGCTTGGTCACGGCCGTTTGAAATTCATTTGGCAGCTAGTAATAGAAAAGCGAACCGTGTAAGTTCAGAAACTCGAACGTTATCGAGAGGGGACTGGTTGGTCGGATGCGAGCTCTGGATCGCGGTTAGCCATCCGGTTCCGTAAGCTTCGGGTCAACCTGCTGGTTACCTCCCAAAGGCCTTGTACTCGGAAATAGAGTGCGCTATATACGGCGCATGCAGTAATTCCAACGGGAATTGTTCGGCTGCTATTGATGACACCTCGCAGACCTCTTGCATTTTAACAATAAGCCAGTCATTAGCTCTCTTCAGTTCGTTTCTTGAATACCCTTCTCCGTTCCTGCTCTATTATATGTAGTCATTTGATTCGATTTTACCACAGGGATGTTGCGAGATCGCTGATACGAGTAACGGTATACAGACTTCCAGACATATTCTTAGAATCATGGCCTCAAGAGGATATAATATGTTTTGCGGATTATTCTTTTCAATAGAATCAGTTGATTGAGATTGTGATCTTGATATATGGCTATAGATAATGGCAGGTGATTTACTTTTAATCATTTACTTTTAATCTTTGTACACGTTTTTATCTACTGTGTTAAAAATTAATCTTAAAGTTAAGATTAATAATCTGTGGAAGACACAATTTTTATGTTAAAATAATATTTAGTGATACTTATTAAACGGAACTACAGAACCAAATGTATATAAGCGAGTGGTATAATTAACAACGTGTGCAGGAATTGCTGATTGTTGGCCAGTTACTCTCAGACTAGACTTTTTTTTTTTTTTTAAATCATTTATTTTGCCAAGATTTGTTTTTTTTTATACATTTTTGAGATTCACAATAAACAATGAATTTGTGTATAGTGCGTTAGGCAAAAGTACAGATACGCGTCGGTACGACGTAGCCATGCTATATTATGTGTCTTGGTTTTACGGTTTTTGTGTTTATTTTTGTTTTTTAGATTTAAGTCGCAGGGGAGCGGGGCTTTTGTGTATTCTTGTTTGTGTTGCATTTTTGTCCTGAAACTTGGCCGCAAAACAGGACTCTTCGGTGGTTGTCTCAGACTAGACGTAGGTAGTGACTCATGATCCCTTAAATACTTTGCACCCCACTCTCTATACAGTAACGAGTATGACCTGTGTAAGTGTCCTGTTCAAATGCCTGTGTGGGTGTCTTTCGTTTTTTTGTCTTTTTTTAGAAAAATATACGTTTCTTTTTGTGGGTTTTATACATATGTACAGGGGATATATATATTTATCTATTAATAGGATAAATGATAATATAAATTAGCCTTTAGAAGCTATCCTGATATCCTGAGCTATCGTGATATTATTCGCAAGCATTGCAAGCAATAATCTTTCAGCTAACGTTGAACAGCGTTAGAAATAAAAGGTAAGACGTAGCGGAGTCAAATTTCTGCTCGTATTATCTTTAGGTGTTTCAATAAAACGTACCGACGTGTATTATAATTCAGTTTCACGAGATCCGTCTATTTCTGGGGATATTTAGGCGAGTTTGAAGAGCTTGATGGATCAATTACGTGTGTGTCTCTCTGGGAATCTCTGCGTTCCTACATTTACGCGTTTATTTTAACTCGAGTTAAAAAAAGTATTAATTCTTTACGTAATCAGTATATTTATGACGTATAGAATATAATTGTGTTGCAATATCTGGACTGTAGATTACAGATGAATGCAATTTGATTCGTTTCGTCGTTCTGAAATAAAATGGAACGTCGAATAGGATAATCTTGGCAAAGCTCATCTTCCCAAAACAACATTCCCGGTTTAAATTCGTATAATGCAGAGGCAATAAACTATGACGATATGCACGAATAGTATGCGACAAAGCAATAAATATGATATTTGCCTTCGTACGAGTCAGTTTTTAAATAGCGTTTCAAGGAATACATCAAGAAATATACTGGTTAACTCATATACCAAAGTGGCTATAAAAGTCTAAATTCCGTGGTACGCGAAGTTTAAACGCGGAAATTATTCAGGTCTCCGCGTATATATTTGGCTAACGACCGTTCTGTTGACTACCTCGAGGCACCAACTACTTAACTTAAGACATTAACTCTTTATACATCGCTGAGAGAATTTACTCGATACTCTCTCAAAAAAAAAAAAAAAAAAAAAAATGTATTTCCTGTCTGCGATAATCAAACTTGCGCCCGAACGAAAGCCACTTCGTATAAGAGAGACGTTAACATTGTAACGAGATTTGCACGTATGGAATATTCTATCGATTCGAAATCCTTGCTTCTACATTTTATTCTTAATTCAAGTTTTACTTTCGTTTACTCTGGCTGTTTCATTCACGCGATCTAAACTTCCTGAAACATATCCCGATAATATCGTACGATATTTCAATATGTAGAAATTGTATAACTGTACAGTGTAAAGATAAGGGTACTATTTTATTAAAAGTATATTATTTTCCAATATAGACGCTATTATTGACGAAGCAAGTTTGGCAGCTCGAAAATTCAGAAAAATTTGAAGTTTTTTTTAAACGTAGCTAATGTTAATAAACGAAACGACTTATCTCGGAAAGAAACGGTTCATAGTGTTGAAATCGCCCTTCAAAATAATTTCCAGCTTTCGTATCGTTGCGAATGTTTCGCGAAATCGTACAAGATATGGCAAAACCATAAATTCGAAGTTCTATGATTTTTAACGTTATGCGAAATATATCTCCATCGTCCTTAATCTTTTACGGTTTTATCCTTTTTGACGACAGTGAAATACCATGCTTATTGAGAAATAATTGTATCTTAAATCGCAGACGCAATTCGTAGACAAATCCACGGATACGACCTGTTCGTTCGAAAACAGAAATAATCCTTCTTAAAGGCTTTACTCGAGTTATTCTTGTTAATTTCAACTTGGTAAGACTTACGATACGAACAAAAGATATTTGTATTAAATTAAAAAGGAAAGAAAGGGGAAGAGCAATCCAGGCTACGGTCCGAAGCTTTATACATTGTTAACCATCGGCATCCATTCTCTCTCTTATTCTCTATTTAAATTCCTCGATTCGTGCTAAATCGCGTTTAATCCATCCTAAGACGAGGCTCATCGTACGCAGCCGTTTTAATTACGACCGTGGTTCGCGTCAAGCTAAGTTAATTCCGTGTCCATTTGCGTTGGCAAAGAATTCCAGCGTATCGGCGCGACGCCATCGTCGCGTGAGGAATTTCGTATTAAAAGTTTACCTGGTCGTTGCGACGGTCCCGTTGCGGCAAAGAGTAGAAATTCCGTTATGCGACCGAGCTAGTAGGAATTTCGTAGTTACGTGTGTCATTCGTCGTTCCAATGTCCTCTCGTTGCAGCATAAAGAGCATCCTAGGACTTTCACTCGACGAAAGCTTCTTTGTCATTGTATCCTCCTAGCTTTCAATAATGACTGCCGTTTAAACGAATTTCAGTAGTATTAGTATACAATAGTATCATTAGCGCGATCAGTTTTACAAATTTTCATAACGATATTAGCTTTTATCGACGTTATCTTTCGTGATATGGTCCATCGTACCGTGTTTTATCGAAGCTTTTGTTTGAGCCATTGTATCAGGCAAGCATTTTCCATCAATCTGTTAATTAAAGATTGAACTGGTGAGAAAAAATTTACGATCAGTTTAGTTACGTTTGCTGTGATCAAGAAATATTAATTTTTGTTGCCTATACATCGGTATACATACCGATATGAGCGTATAGATTATAATTCCACTTTATGGGTCCTACTGTACCGTAAATTCTAATTAAATAATCGATAAATTTCCTTGCGTGTTGGATAAATGTACGTACGTATAAAAATACACGCGAAATCAATGTTATTCTCGCTCTTTTAATGAGAAATATATTGTATCGCGTGATTGACAGGCGAATGACTAATGAAAGGCATGACTGATTTTGATTGCACACGATTGCAACTGCGATTTGACAATAAAACGAACAACGTTTCAGGCGAAAATTATCAATCAGATAGTCGGAACGAGCAAGCTAACTAAATCAAAATATTGAGAGTAAAATTTGGAAATTTCCTATCGGTTCTCCGTGTTCCTCTCCGCGTACTATTACGTGTTTATATGTTTAGGCAACCTTTGAACCAAAAATACTATGCATTGGATCTTTTTTTAAACAAATCGTGTTACTTAAAGAATTAAACTCGGGAGATATTGCAGTCTTTTTGAAAATCAAATAAATTAACTTATAAATTGCTTGAAAAATTGTATCAATTATAACGGACACTTTTTAATCGAAGTACGAATGAAACAACGATTGTCGAGAGAAAATTTGAACAGCGATCTATCAATATCACGGAATATTAAATACATCGTTAAAATTCAATTACGTTAAAAATTATTTCAGTGCGTGTTATTCCATCTACGACTGGGTAATTAGCGAATCGGTATGGAGAAAAGAGAAAAATTTACGGATGTTGCGTATTAGCAGATCAAATGTCAGAAAAATTCCGTTGTCCCATAAGTATATACATATATGCTGCGTACGACGGACAATACGCGAGACCGAAATACAAAAGCTGATTGCCCGCGGGCCAGATGTAACGAAGGCCATTGTACTTACAATAACGTATTGTTTTAGCGCACTACGCTAGAGGCTGTATTGTGGTGTACTCGCTTTAATCATCCATGGTGTAAATAAGCTAACAACCGCATCGAGACGAGGTCAATAAGGGTACCGTCTTACCGCGAATCGAACGTTCGAGCTGCGTATACCGTGTCTAATCGCCGATCTAATTATTCAATTTGCTTCTAGTTAAACTTGATCCCTAGCTTTTTGAACAATCCTCACCGTACGAGCAGTACTATCGCGATTGAGTAAACGTATTTACGGGAAGATACAGACATCCGTATAACGTTGCACTGATCTTCCTTCTAAGACTACTTCTATATGCGATCATTCTATTTATATTTGTCGAAGTGGTCACCACTTCTAAGAAAACTCTACATCTGGTCTTTTAGTTTTCTCAAGCACCGAAGCCATCGACAGCGTATGGACAAAAGACTGCGTCGAAGGCAGACCATAAACAGTACACAGGCAACGTTGGCTTCAGGGTTTTCAGTCATAGGGTAACACTGCTAGCGTGCGGATCTGGATCAGCTCAATTATTATTTTCATTTATTTTTTATTTATTTTAATTTACAATCAACTTTCGTTAGAGAATTTTAAGTAAATTTATCTGGCGTGGTACTATGACATAGTATGTTTGATTCTATATGAATCTAGTGCTTAGGTCTAAGGTGTAACGTCGTTTTAGCCTGCGGATCTGTTCCGACGTGTCGAGTAGTTGAGTAATTAGAGGGTTTTGGTGGTTGTCAACTCTTGTGCTGTGTCTATTGCTGAATTTGGATAATTCTTCTTTAACTGTGGGTATCTCGAGGTCGTGATGTATCGTTTCGTTGCTGACGTACCAAGGTGCGTCTATTGGGGATCTTAAGGTTTACGATTGGAATCGTTGAAGAATTTCCATGTTGGAATTACTCGCTGTTCCCCATAGTTGGATTCGGTAGGTCCAAACAGGTTTTAATATGGCTTTGTATAGTGTAATTTTACATTGCGCGTTTAAGTTGGAACGTCGGCCGACGAGCCAGTAGAATTTTTTAAATTTTGCTTTGAGTTGTTTGGTTTTATCTGAGATATGTTGTTCCCATGTCCATCTTCTGTCCAGAGTCATGCCCAGATATCTGACTGACTCTCTATCTGGAATAGGTATATCGTTTATCGTCACCTGTGGACAGTTTCCTCTCTGTACCCCTCGGGTCAATCTTTGTTTTTAAGGAGAGCCATTTAATTACAAACGTGGCTACGTTCAGCAACCCGTTATGTTCGAGTCCAAGCCCACTGTTGTACATCTCGGGCATCCGTACTCGGATTAAATCATAAACAACTATTTCTCAGATTTATTATTTAAGTACAGCTATAATAAAAAGTCTGGACTAAAGTAGCGGGGACCTTCCCAAACATTCCGAAAGAAAGACCCCTATGTCCTGTCATCTCCGACATATAAATAAACGGCGTCAGTAAACGGTAATTCGCTACAAATATCAATTTGTAACGAGGTTAAGAACCATCACGCGTTTTCAATTATATGCACGAATACGTTTGTCTCAGCTGTGTGAGAATTTATAGTTTACGCCTATGAAGAAAATTGGCGCAGAAACCGCGTAAATCGGACAGACTTACGTTTTATCACGACCGAAGCGCGAGGTCTTGTCAGAAAAGGCGTTTCACGTATTTTCAAAATAATTTTGGACGATAGTCGCATCAAGCGTTTCTTTTCCCGATAGTACAGCCTCTACCCTTGCCAAAACCGAATTTCGCGTAACTTCTAGGTAATTTATCCGAGACGAGTAATCAAATCGAAGAAATTCAAATAGACACGCGCAACAAAGGGAAAGAAGAGAAGCATTCATCCTTTGACGGTTTGACGGAGAACGGAAAGGTCGTGCACGCTTTCCCGTCACGGAAACTGAATTTGAAGGGGTATTTTCAGTTACGAATTACCCCGAAAGTTGACTTCGGATCTTTTCAGCCATTCTACCCTCGTGTACCGTCGCTGAATTTTACTTACAATTTCTATACCCGGTAGCTGCCACTGCTAACATTCCGAGATCGTACAGTGCATAAAAGCGGGCTCGTTGGGAAACGTTCGCGTACGAGTACGAGTACGAGAAGGAAGAACGACCGCCCAAGGCTGCCGTGAAACCTGGGTACATACGTTACGGCGTTTTATTTCGTCATTGTTTTCTCGGAACTTTTCGTCCGCTTCTGCGAACACGCCGCCCGTAAACTTACTATTTCCCTTGACGCAACTTCTTTCACCTACAGGCGACACGTTCCACGCTTTCCTTTATTTTTTCGTCCTGCGTTTCACCCTCTATCCTACTCACTCCTATCGCGACATTCGCTTCTGTCGTTTATCTCCATTTGATTTATTACTTCGTCGCGTAATTTCCGTATCGCAAACTTCACCACGCAAGTTTCCTCGCTTATAAACGGAAGAAACGATACGTTCGCGAGTACGCCTCTTTCGTTTGGTTTTTTAATAACCGATGGCGTTCCGATGGTTTTCGTTCTTCTTTCTTTTTCTTCGCGTGTTACGGGCTTTAGCCGTTCGTAGACGAGTGTGCGTGCAGGAGGAAGTGCTATGCAATGCGGGAAGACACGAGTTTTGCGACGTAATAAATTACTTCCAGCAGCGCGGAACAGATGCACCGCAAAATAAGAGTTTGAACCTTAAACTCTGTTTAAACTTCGGCAACGAGCTGTGCCGCGGCCCCCTGCAGCTGTACGTGTTTATTTAGTCTTAAACGTATGCAAATCGCAATATGGTGTGTGCGGCGACTGAATTTAATGCACGAAGCGCGCGTAGTTACAGCGATAAAGATTCCTTCTTTCAAACTTATATTCCTTCGCCGTGCTTCGATTCAATGAAATCTATAACGACGATGACCCTACGCAAGCCGATTACGAATTAACCGACGTTGCTTTTTAGAGTCGGACATTCGTCGATCCGAGAAAATCTAAAATAACGCGCTTTCTAAAATTGCGCGATTCTTCGGTTGTCCTGTTCGGATGTGCGCCGTTTCGTTATTCGATTTATTGGACAGTTTAATAAGGAAGGGAGTTCAGTCCGTACGACGCTTTGGAAGTATCGTGTAGCCTCGACGTAGAAACTCGGGAGGTACGAAGCGTGGGAGGGGATAAGGGTGGAAAATCCAAATTGCGTCACAAAGCTGCCGAGCAATCAGGTTCACGGTAATCCTCGCGCCTTCGAAGACTTCGCAACAATCCTGCAAGCCAATTATGTATTCAATATGTCTCGTGTTTTAGTTGTTTAAGCGTATCGGTGGTGTTGCTGCCGCGCAGGAAGAATCGCAAGTGTCTAGCGAGTTTCCATTTAATACGTTTACCACATCGTATAATTTATGTCGGGTTTATATGAATTATGGAGAGCGTACGTAGTTACTCTACCACGTAACACAGGTTTCGGTAATACGCAAAAATATTTGCAACACGGTGATTGGCAACTTCTGGTCGAGTTCTTGATGAGTCAAGAAGTTACGCAAATTTTGATATTTACTCATAAAAGTTTGAAAGGAATTAGCATTTTATAATGTATAAACTTTTCGACTGGCGAAAGCTATTTTACGAGGATGGAAGTGGAGGTTGCATAAATAGGTCATTTACGGATACATATACGTGTAAACAGGAAACAATTTTAATATGTAAATAATACTTTTGTTTAACGCGGTTTGAATAACCGATGTTTATAGAACAAAAGTTGACTAGTTCTTCTTATTACCAATGATTTTGCGCGCCTGTAATAGGAGTTTACGTTCGATCATTGGACAAATTGCTCGTTTGATCACGGACTAAAATTTCGTTACAGGCATGTATATACATAAAAGATATAACTTAGAAAAAACGAAGCTGGCACCCCGCTGGGGGTAGCCACCCACATGCTTTATTTATTTTTATTTTATTTTTTTTTCACCAATAAGATATAACACTTTACCAAATGTCCATAAGGACAAATTATAAAAAACCAAAATAAAAAAAAAAGGCATGCATATCGAGAATAAAGCGACAAACATAAAAAGAGCGAACTATGACTTCGTAGTTATCTAATTTACTCGATTTACTCGATTCGTGTCGATTCCGATTCGACTCGCCATATTTTCAAATATCTCTGTTTCAAAATTACTCTTCCCCTTGTACTTCCACGAGAGAAAGAAAGAAATATCGCGGCACGTACGTCTGAAATTTTCGAAATTTTCGGCAATCAACGCCAACGATGGTTTGGAAATCACGTAACCTCGTAGTAATCACGAAATCTTCGACGTTGACCATCGTCGGTAGAAGAAATCCAATCGACGTAGTACCTAAACGGTGGGAGGAACAGGATCGAAGATGAACTAATAGCGAACTGGACGAGAAAAGACAAACTTTGGACGGCAAGAAGGAGAAGAAACAAGAAACGAGAAGACGCACGGGCAGGTACGAGGGGAAGATGCAGGAAGCAGAAAATAGCGGCGGTTGGCCGAAGAATTCTTCCAGGATGGCACTCGTTAGTCCTTTCACGGCAGACTTACGGCGATCTGTCGCCTTGGTCACACATTTTGCCTCCCATTCTTTCCGTTCAAATTACGTTGGCAATCTTCTCGTCGACGAATTCTCGCTTCGAGCTACTGGAAAATTTTGACGTCGCTGTATCAATAGCTCCGCTTTGCCGGCTGACGATTCCGTTGATACTAACATCGATCGAAAGATTGCTTTCGAGTCTGCTCATTCGCACCATTGAAGATAAAAACAATTTCTCGAAAGATTTAAACTTTTAAAAAATAATTGATAAGTTGACAAAGTTCTTTATTAAGACGAACAATATTTTAATATCTTCGATACCGTGATATTATGGCGAGCAGTGTTTAAAGAATGTTTTACTTCAAGACCACATATGCAATTTCGATGTGTAACGTGGAACTGATCGATGACATATAGAATCTTAAAAATCGTTCAGACTTCGATTATGAAATAGAAACGGTAGGTGAAAAACACGATAAAAGGTATTTATCTTTTACAGAGAAATAATTTTGAAATTCAATATGCTGTCGATCAATTCCACGTTACTACCGTCTTATTTGATTTTAAGATTAAATACGCTGAAAGATATTACCAACGACCAAACTAAATTAAATAGTGTAATTAACACTTAAACTGATATTCGTTTCTTACAAAACATTATGGATTTATCAGATATTCTGAAAAAGGCTTCGAATCTATCGTTCTCTTCTTCGACCATTCCACACTAGGGAACCGTTTCTTTGCAGTCGCTAGGTCGCATAAACGTAAAAAATATCCACGATGATGGACTTTACTTTCCGCGTTTATCGAATGACATCGTCGTACCCAGAAATCTTAACACCCAAATAACGAACGATCCGTTTTCAGTCTACGACGTACAAACTACCGGAGCTTCCATCCTTTCTAAATTATCCGATATTTCGAAAAACGACCTCGACGATTGCTACGAAAACTGAATCACCTTCTTCTCGAACCTTTCGCGAAGCTTCTCGCGCGCTGGCGGTAAGTTGCAGGAAGTTTGGTCGCGAAAGTCTCGTCGATTCTTGACAGGCGGCCGGTTTCATCTCCGTGACATATTCAATCAGGATCGTAGGTTGTATCGGCGACGGGAGTTTCGGGTTTGCGACGGGACGAAAGTTCGTAAGCTATCCAAAGGATGAGCACAGGCTGCCAGAGACACGTATCTTACGCTGGCATCAGCGAGATTTGGCAAATCTGGTAGGCTTGGATGGGAAGGGTAGCTCGGGTCGAGGTTTCGGCGGATGGGTCGCACTGGCAGAGATTTGATTTATATGTTAATCGCTGGTGGCGAGACCGATGTCGGCGAGTGCACAGCCTGTCGTGTTACTCTTTTATTCCGTCGTAACAATCCTCGAAATATGGCGTATAAGTAGACAGCGCTGCCTGCTGTCGCGCGATCCGCATATCCCTGGGTATTGCGGAACATTTGACCTGGTACAGTTTCTGCTATCTTAAAGATATTGCTACGAGATGTCGAATCTATTTTTGCTTCTCGATTAAAATATTTATATACCGGGTCTTTTCTTTTCTTTTTTATGCGAATGGTTTGCTTTCGAAGTTTTACGTCTGATGCGTTTGGGAGTTGTTGCGTTTAACCCTGGCGCGGAAAAAATAGAGCTACCAACGTTCTAAAAAAATCTTTAGCGTAAAATTGAAGCAAGAGACCACGTTATATCGATAATGATTTTTTTTTTATCATCTTTAAAATGAAGCCATTTTCCAACGATATCCAACTTTGTGCTTTTACATAGAATTTAACACGTATGTAGTTTCTTTGGTTTACTTCTTTGTTCTTCTTTCTTATTTATTAACTTCCAATTCCGTGATTAGAGATGTTTCCGCTTAAGATACGATTCCGCTGACGGGTTAAAGTATCGCCGCGTATGTAGTGTCCGTAAATCTAATTACGCACTCGCCAGTTCGTCGACTGACTAAGCGCTTTGTGAAAACAGTCGTAGCAAAGGCGACTAAGAACGTTCTCTGACACGGTACTTCTGCTTTCAACGCGAACGTTCGAAAGTGTTCCCTTAAAGGCGGAACATTTCACGTTTCTTCGTGCCTTATCCGGAGCAGCGCGACTCGTTCCGCTCGATCGTAAGTCCGGCTTTCAACTCGTTTTACCTGTGAAATAATTGCAGCAAGAATTTCTATTAGAGAAGTTCTGCCGTGGAATAAGCGAGGTTATCGTCGAAGGGGAAAAAAGCGGATGGAGCGGCCATCGAAAGTCGGCCGGATCGAAAACTAATTAATTAGCAATGAACCAGACGATGTCGATGGAATCTTTGCTACTAAAGCTATGGGACTCGCGCTCGATTCCTCTTCCAGTTGTCTTCACGGTTTCGCTTCTCTTTGCGGATTAAAAGTCCCGAGGAACGTCAGTAGGAAAACGAATCGAGCTATCGGTCGAAGAATTCGAACATCGTTTCGATCGTCATCGATGAAAACCAATTTTACCGATCTTCCTCTTCTGCCACGTCTGGCTAACTGGTAACGAGATAACGGGGCACGAGGAAACTGTCGTGTAAGTCGATCGATTCGCTCTAATCCTCGATGCGGTTATAAAAAGGAAATCTTATCGAAACTGTCCTAAATATTTCACACTTTTTCGCTTATCGACCGTGACTGATTTTTTACTAAATAAACAAGATACGTATCTCCGATCGATGCATCGTGCGCAGTCGGAGCAATAGAGTACAGCGATAACATTGAAGTATCTCGATTGACTGCAATGATTTGGACGAACAAAACGACAGAAAAATACAGATGAAATTAATCGGTGAATAATTTGATTTCAACATCGAGAGACACAAATATGAAAGATACGATAATCGTTTGGCAGTGGTTGTACGTGGTTACGAAACGTGTCACTGGCTCTTTATCGCGTTTCTATCGATTAACGGGGCTTCTGGAAAATGCGTTTTCTCGCGAAAAGCTGACAAGGGTGCGAGGTAGAGCGCCCTGTTGTACGTGTTTTGTTCCTAGCGTTAGATACTATTATGGTGATCGAATCTGGTGGACTGTGTTAGACACAGCATATCCGTAGTAATGCGATGAACGATAATCGCATTTCGTATTACAGTATACAAGTAGTAGTAGCGCAGAAGGATAAGAAGAAAAAATAGCGTAAAGATGTTAGAGAGATGGAATCGTAGATACGAAGTAAATTAAACTAAGGATGTTAAGATACGAGCAGAGTAATAACGTTGTAACGAAGCTTTGATCTTCGTAAACAAACAACAACGTAAAAACAGATGGATAAAGAATTCTGAAAATCGAAGCGCGAATCTTTACCGCGAAGGAAACGTTGTATTATCGTGCCGTGGTCGTTTTATCGAGAAATAAAATGTAACCTATGATCGATCGAAGGAAGATTAATAAAAAAAGAACACGATTAATTTTGATTGCAATTAAAATTCGATGACAAAGTGTACAAAGCTGCCGGGGAAACCGATTACACAATTGACTTTTAGAATTGCTACAAGCTAATACACATTGGTTGCGTTGCGCTTTATTTCATGGAATCGTGGGGTGCGGCAATCGGTCGTTGCAGGATGTTTAATCGCAGGACAATCGTTAGCGATCCATATATTTGCTGACAAAATGTGTAAATCAACGTGTGCAATTAGCCTTCAAATTCTAACGACCAACCGCGAACGAGCAATCGGTCCCCGGTTGCTAATAACATCCTATGAAAATAGCGACACTGTCAATTGCAAATTTAAATAAATCAGGATGTTTAAAGATGATTTAGGTTTATTACAGATAAAAAATGTCGATATATCGAGATCGTATATTTTCGCCAGTCGTTGAAGCAATTAAGCTAAATTGGAATATGCCGAAAAGCGTGACGTAATGATATAAAATGACAGAAAAAGGAAGTCCAACATATTTTATGACTCTAACGATTTTTCCAGAAATATCAAGCTAAAATTTCATTCGCAAAAGGGCAAATCTTACGTTCAATGTAATATATCGATTTTTATATATCGTTATGTATATATTTATATAAACTTGAATATAGACGGACTATTATTGTTTCAATTTAAAATTAATCTTCGGTAAAAGATATTAACACAGAGGGTGCAATAATAATTTATTTAGCGGTTGTAATATTTTAATCGATTTCTTTATTCATAGTTCGGAGTTTGTCGTTTCGATTCCATTCAACTTCAATTTCATCGACCAACAAATTATTTTTTGACACGAAACTTGCTTGTTAATGTATCATTACCTACGCGAGTATGTACTACAACAGTAAATAATTTGCCTATAGAATCTATTTCTATACTGTAAAATTGTGCGTGAATTATCGTGTCTTTTACGAAATTTCGTAATTTTGTATAAATATTTTAAAAGTAAAGGGATGAAAGACGAGGGGATTTAAATGTCCGGCAGCTTCAAATTTCCACGAACCAAAAACGTTCCTTCTATCATTTCTTCTCTTCTTAATTTTCATATTACCTATCTGAGAAATTTATTTATTTATAAGAAATTGCAAGATCCAAACATGTACGAAAAATACACAGCTAATGTAGACAAAGTAAAGTGGAAAATCGTTATTTCGAATTTATTTCGTCGTTCGTGTTTACAAAGATATGAATTCGTGTAAAAATCCTCAGTCTACGTGTTACATACTACACCCAGCCACGCAGCTTATAATTCGCGTTTGTAACGCGAGCGTGCTTATAAGAAAAAGATGGAAAATTTGCGCAGCAGCAAGGAAAATTCGATTCTTCAGGAGATTTTATCGTAATAACGCAGCATGGTTCGAGCAATCTGTCGCGAAAGCTCGTTGCAAGACCGAGTTTCATTGTGATCAGAAAACGTGCACAGGGGAGAACGTGCAGCAAGATCATTGAAAATTCCTTATCGGGTGAAGTGTGCGCTTATTCAAAATCCTATCGCGCCTCCCGCATACTGCGACGCGACTCTTATCTCGTGATATCGTTGCAATCACGTTTGCGAAAAGGCACAGCTATTCTTCTCCTACGCCATCCGCCATCCCCCTTGTCCCCTATGCTTTCTTTCCCCGCTCATCCCTTGTAACTACGACATTACGAATGTCTGCACCATGTGCTACTTGGGCAAAACACGGTGCATTGTCTTCAGATAAGGATTTTTCGCTGAATCAGTGTAGCAAGTTTTCCGTATAAAAGCCGTTCGCTACGCGCAATCTTCATATTGTTCTAAGATGTTGCGAACTATTTTACTCGCTGCTTTCATCGTCGGCTGCCTTGGTGAGTGCGGGCAAAGGGATTTCCACCGTCCTTTAATTCTTTTATACTTATTATCCCTACAAATCGCTTTACAAACGTATCATTTCTTTCCTGCTTTTCACGCTGTGTAATTACATCGTAACGTACGAAAGTAAAATAGACAGGAGTAATGATCGAATCGAAATTTTGAAGCTGCCTTTAATATATATTTTATAGACTATAAGAAATTAATAATTTTTTGGTTTTCATGCAGTAATTATCGTAGAGCAATCGTAGAGGCTCGATGGAAAAATTGAATTGAAATCTTACAACTGCTTTCGTCGTACGCTTTATAGAATGTTCCAAATAAGTTCCTTTTCTGATTCGCGCTGTGTAATTAGATACGATTGCTGCATGTGATGTATCGATGCGAGGGTGAAATAGAAAGGGATGCGCGTGTGTTTTTTTCATCCCTTTAAACGTTTTAAAAATGTTCTTAAAAAAAAAAAAAAAAATGCTTCTCGCAGCAGTCAACTATTGCTATTTTTAAATTTTAACTAAGGTATTTTTAAAAGATTCGCGTGTTTAGATCCATAACGGGTCGTTTTCATCATGTCGTATTAAAATCCTTCTCTCATAACCATCAAGTGGTATTACAATCAAAAGAATAAGAAATATCGCTACCTATCTATCGTGTTTTTCTCTAATGAACCTCCTTACTTCATTTTCTCTAATTTAATGCCACAGGCTCCGTGCCGAAGCCGCTCCCTCCGTTTCCGGACTCTCGAATCATCGGAGGAAGCCAGGTCGACATAGGTCAACATCCGCATCAACTAAGTTTGCAAACTAGCGGACACATTTGCGGTGGCTCGATCATCAGTAGTAATTGGGCCATCACTGCAGCTCATTGCGTGGGGTAATAACACAAATACATAAAGTTAACAGTAATGCGTGCGTTAAGCAACCGTGAATAAACGTCTGCTTCGCATTGGTGGCGTATGAATCTTCCGGACCAAAACGTAGTAATCTCGACTTTGATTGCGTTCAACGAACTTTAATTGAATTTATCCTTCGCGCGTTAATCTCTTGGCTTATCCATTAAATCGATATTTTGCGGACGAAATGCTAAAATTAATTAACAGGAAAACCGTTTATCGTAGGAAGAATTTAGCTAGGGATTTTTTCATAAAATTCAATTTATATACATTCTATTGATACAGGGTGTCGCGGGAATGTTTTCAACTAAGATCGTGTTCCATTGAAAGTAAATTAAAATATTTTCTATCGTTATTTTTAGAATTCTCAAATCATTTTGTTCGTTTATTTCGAATTTGTTGAACTCAACCACTTCTAATACAGTTGTCTAAAATTCGATTACGAGACCTTTCGATTTCTATGTTTCATCTAGAACGCCGCGATACCAATTGAAAGTTAGAAAATAATAATCAATTACATTGGAAACGAATATACTTATAGTAAAATTAAAGCTCTTTTTCGCGCTTTAATCTGTAACACGAAGAACAGAATTACAGGAATTACAGTCGTTCAAATTCCTCAACTACACGGCAACGTCACAATTTCGTTGTAACGACGTTATATTATACTCGTCAACGAGTCGATGTTACTTTTACTTTGCCATTTCGAATAATCGAATTCGGCGAACACCGGGATGAAGTACCATGATACGATCATACGGATGATCCGGGTATTTTCGCGCATCGGAATGTTCACTGGCTCATTACGATAATAATTATTAAAGCTATCGCGATATTAAATCGGCTTTGTGGCTCGCATTCCATTCCGATTGCCGGCCATTATGCAATAACAATAAGGTCGTTAAACACCATACGCATATTTTGGAAAACCAACAAAGTGCATTTCGTTGTATGTACATCGTGTACGAAGGAAATCCGGGCTGGTTGGTATTTTGACGTTCTATCGATTACAGATCAGCTCCGAGCCGATATACTATACGAGTTGGTAGCAGTCACAAAGACTTGGGCACTGGTTATGGAATAAAAAAAATCATTCGACACCCTAAGTACGATCCGCGAACCATCGATTTTGATGTCGCTCTTTTGGAGGTACGTAGAAAAAATATTGCATATTATAAAACGATTATGACAGGTAAATTGCGTGAAAGATGCCGATTCTGAATTTTCCATACAAAAATCGTCGAAAGTAAAATATCATATGTATGTATTTATGTAAAATGTCATATGTATATGTACATGAAATATCAGACGTATACATATGTATGTGAAATAAACGAATTTGAATTTTCAATATCTATCGAGTAAACGTATACTAACGTACGAAAGACGCTCGGTTGACAAAATATCGTCAATAATAAATCGCGTTAAATTAAAAAAATACGCATAAAACTTAACACTCTTGTTATTACATACAAGATGTACATGACACTGTATCAATGCTGTAGAACGATATAAGGAAATAGAGAAAAGCAATGACAGAATGAAGATGATAGAGACTAAAATATTATCTATCGAGAATGAGATATTTATTTTAATTATCGCTACGGATTTCGAACGAAGCATCGAACGTGTCTTTAGTTTGTTGATTAACTGCGATTAGTATCGCTGTTATGTGATAGTCAGAAGTACTTGTTTGTAATTAAATTAAGAGAATCGTTTCAATAACATATTATGTTATAATTAATTGTAATACTTTGACATGTAAAAGTCTCGATATCACCTACCTGTTGTGATTTTTTTAGTTTAGTTTGAATACAATTTTTTCATATTATTCGATCATTTAATTTAGTAGCAAAGAACTGTTGAACTTAATGCGATAAAAATTGTGATTCAGATTAATGGCACAATCAAGTTTGGTGCGAATGTGCAACCTATAGAACCGGCAAACACGGAACCTTTGTACGATAAGATAATGAACGTGACTGGATGGGGTGCGCTTAAGGTATGTCGATCGACCATTTAACTTTCAAACGAGAGTAAACTATTTATGTGAAAAATCATTTGTTGTTCAATGTACGTACAACTGTTACTCTTTAAAACAAGCTCTTGTCTTACTTTCTTAAAAGATTTCTTAATACCCTAATCGAGGAACTTTCTAAAAAGAAATTTATAGGACTATGGTAAACGCGATAGTTGAATCGTAACGAAACCTTTATTTACAATATTTTGTAAATATAAAGATGATAAAGTTATTAAAGAACTATATATACATATATATTATAAATATCAACTTAAATTTCATATTGAGAAGCAATAATTATTAGATATACTAACCAGTATTTTTCCAAACTTATAGTATCTATACTATTTTTCACGTAAAATTAATAAAAGTTAATTGCTCAAAATTCATCTTCCTCGCTTAAATTAAATAAAAATTAATTCCCGAATGGTTACAGGAAGGTGGATCGACTTCTGCACAGTTGATGAGAGTATCGGTTCCGATAGTCAGAAAATCAGAGTGTGCAGATGCTTACAGGTACATGAACGAGATCACCGATAGAATGATATGCGCCGGTTACACCTCAGGTGGAAAGGATGCCTGCCAAGGTGACTCTGGAGGACCTTTGACGGCTGATGGAATCCTGTATGGACTCGTGTCCTGGGGCTATGGGTGCGCCAAACCCAAATATCCTGGTGTTTACACGAACGTTGCTAATCTACGGTCCTGGATCAAGACCCACAGTGGAGTTTAAAAAATAATTATCCTTAAATTGTAATTAAAATACAATGTAGTCGATAAAATACTACGTGGCTAAAATAATATTCCTAAAGTATTATTCATATCTTAAGGAGAGAATGTATTATACTTTTGATAAATATTTTTCTGTAAACGTTATTGCGTAAATATAATTAAATAAAATAAGAGTGAGTGATTCAATGTTCAAAATACCAGTTTAATATGTATGTGAGTACAAAGTGGAATGTGAATGTGTTCTCTTGAGGTGAATTTTCTGATTGATTCGTATGGAATGTGTTCTTTTTAGAATACCAAGTATTAAATTTCATCCAACGGTTGCTGGTTAGCAGCTACATCGAAGAAGAAACACTTTGCAGTAATAAGCATGCATCGAACGTTAGTGACTACAGACAGTTGATACTTATCAATTTGTAACGAATTGTACGTTACTGATTACATAAACTTAACGTTTGAGGAAGGTTGTGTAAGCGTTAAGACAGTCCAATGCTGGTTCGTGCAACTCAAGGCTGGTAATTTTTCGTTTGAAAATTAACCAAAGCAAGCGTAATCGACAATAGACTAGCGCTATCGAGCAATGTCATCAATAATAAGTTTTTAAGGAAACAGTACTGAAATTAGTTCATTAGTTGTTGCAATTGGATCATTATCAGGCACGAGCGCAAAATTCGAACGATCAATCGTTTGCTTTATAACTTGGATCTTTCATCGCAGCTTGTAATAGGAAAACAGAAGCACATGTTCGCAAATTTTATTCGAACCTAATATATCATTTTCCGCAAGATATATTTTTCTTTCTGATATTCTGTCATATTATTATCTGCCATATTAGAACAACTTGGAAAAGGAAATAGCAACGGACTGTACGAAGGTACTTTTGCTTTAGTTATTCCGTTATAATCGTAAAACAGAGCGACAGCAATCGCTTCACAAAGGGAGAATACAATATTGACGTTCGACGACAGATTGACGGATGAAATAGTTTGTTTAACCGCGAAATGCTTTTTACGTTTGGCTACCTTTGATCCCCAGAGTACCGCGAACTTTCTCCGATAGTTTATCCAGTTGGACAGTTCGATCAAGATAACTGTTACCGTGATCTGCACTAGCGTTGAAATTCTTTGAAATGTCTTTCATCCCTCCTTTTCTCTCTCTGTTACTCGATATTCGTTTCTAATAACTTTTAATCTAGTTTATTTTTCTATCGTCTGAAGTTATTATATAAAATTTTATTAGAAATTTATTATCCAAATATTGCGACGATTATTCTACTTTAGATATTTCTATATTTCCTTTTATCACGCGCATCATACGCACTTTCGCGTTTCTCGTAAATGCATGAAAATCTCGAGTCTATTTATCGTATAAAGTTTCATTGGAAATCTACGTATTACGAAAAATTAGGAATTCCTATAATTACGAAAATCTGAAGGAAGAAGAGTGACGCGAGATAATATATTTTGTTTAACGTACTATTTCTAATAGACAGCGGTCTTTGACGTTTCGTTTCGTTCGATCGAACCTTTCGATAAGAAAATGCGTTGAAAGCTTTTATCGAAGGTAGACACAGATAAAACAATATAAAACGTGAGCGGTCGGACACTCGAAAGCTCACAAAGTACACACGCGATGTATACAAGAAATACGTTTTATCAAGTACGTCCGATCGATTAGTTGCAAATTGCTCCAAATTGGATATGTGACTAATCTTGACACGATTGTTCCATTATCTCGAGTCTCGATACGATATCGCTAATCGCGATCTCACTCGAATGGTCGAACGCGTCGATGAAACTCTGTTTTACCAGGAATCTGTGAACGTTTCATTTTTTTCCGCCGAATTTATCGGGCTACGTGAAATGGGTTCCTTTGAAGTTTCAACGACGACTAACTTGGACATCGGATAATGATCGATAACGTCGCGATATCAACGAAATATTTGGCCTCACACGAATATCGACAACTTTTAACCTGGTCATAGCTTCTACAACTCAACCAGTTACTCGTTGCTCCTCATCGATCGGTGTTAAAATGGTTAGAAAAATTCTGATCTTATTTTGTATCCTTCTTGCAAATGGTAAGTTTCATTAACTCTAGATGAATACGGTTGGGTCGGAAAAACGCTAGTTGTGAACACGAAGGAATTAAATCTAAATAGAGATAGCGAGTACTTAAATTTTCCTATTTTCTGTGTCTCGTTAAATTTATGCACCACAAAATTTTCCACAAGTGGATAAACATCCATACTCTTAAGTATCACAAATTCATGTTTCTTTATTGCTTACATTTATCTACATACATTTGTATCACGTTTGCACCAGATTTGTATTAAGCTGTATAATTTTAAGTAGTTTTTAATTACTTAAAGTTTAATCTTTGATAATTTTAACGATTATTATCGTAGAAATTAAAAGGACGTACTTTAAAATTAACTATTTAATTTGCGTCTTAACTGTGATGAATTATCTACGAGTGAATGATAACAGGCGAGGGTTAATAGTGTCGAATTAACGAACAAAATATTTTGTATTTTCTGTGCAGTTCTTGCGTCCGATAACATCAAGTATGCGAACATCATAGAGTATCCTTATCATGTAAGTCAAAATATTGATTGTAACATTCGAAGATTGCCAACATTTGTGCATAGTTAAGACGATAAGATTAAAAGAACTCGGTTCAACTCACTTAGTATGTAATCACACGTCAGTCGTTTCAGTAGTATGGTTGTACATATATTTGCAAACCAAGTAAGAATAAATTGCTTGGTAATTACTTAATAAATAAATAAATTACTTGGTAAGTAATGTACAATGTAATATTTTTTATTTATCAACTATAGACGTATAGACATTGCTTGTTTGAGTTTTAATTTAAAAGAACGTTTGATCGCAACTATGACAAAAAGAGTTCTTTCACTACCTCTAGAAAAATATACATTTTTCGCTCAAATCGTATCATGGATGCAAATAATTACAAAAGGTGATTTAAGTACATTAACTCAATTTTGCGATTCTACGTACAATAGTTTCGAATAGAAAATACGATGTTTCGTTTGGTGATTGCTCGTGTGATACAGGTGTCCATCGAGATGTATGGGAAACATATTTGTAGCGGAGCGTTAGTGCACGAATCATGGGTGATAACCGTGGCGTCCTGTGTTTCTCGGTGAGTATCGTGCACGGAATTCCACGCGGTTTTATAGAAATTGCGTATCAGCGCGAACTAGCCAACGAATAACGGAACGTAATTGCTTACAGTTCGAACCCAGCTACGACGACTGTACGAGTACGTTCGTCCATGCTTTTTGTCGGAGGAGACGAATTGGAAGTGGCCAACATCGTCGTACACGAAGATTTTGATAAGTACGTGCTGCTCAATAACATCGCGCTTATCAAGGTATGAATAATTCGACTTGTTATCGCGATTTTTGTCAAACGAAAGCTAAACATTTTGGCAGAATTTTCAAGTCAAATGATCGATATACTTGTCTGAACCTTTTAATACCGCTGTGCTCTTTGACTTTGTTCTCGATCAAACGTATTTTTCCATTTTTGAAGATTTCCCTAAACCGTTAAAATTGTATCCGCCTTGTGAAAATTTCATTTCTTTTTGAGTAAACTATCGATATTCTACGTGATATAAAACGATAGAAAATTTACAGAAAACTAATTTTTCGAGATATCGTCGAGATACTGTTACTTTTTCCTTTTCCAACGATTTTAAATCCAATATCTCCTGTCTCTTCTACAAGTAGATAATGGTATAGAGATATTTAGCTGTTGTGGTAGAAACTTGAAAACGAACGGTTCAACGTAGGTGCGAAAAATTCAATAAACGTCTGGCGATGATGCATTGGTGGAAAGTTGAAGACGAAACGTGTCAATGACGTTTACGATGTTAATTCCCGAGATTGTCGTTGAAAAGTGAAAAATAAGTTTTGCAAAAGATATTTACAAATTCTATCCTTATAAGGGAAACATCGTGTTAGATAAAACGGTCTTGAGAAAACGTTTGGAGATTAATATTTAATTATATCGTATTTTTCTGGAGCACAGCTGAGAATTCCCGTACAATTCGGCGAGAAATTGTTGCCGATAGGACTTCCGGAAAAGAAAGACTCCAAGCTCGATGATGGAACGACGTGTTACGTGACAGGCTGGAGGCACACTCTGGTAGGTGCTGTTTCTCGTGTTATTAATAAAATAAAACTTTCGTGCTGTCAATAAAGTTTGGTAAAATGTGTCAACACCATTCGTTAATCGTTTATCTATGTTTCTAATTTTATAAATTTTGATGTATCGTGAAACGTTGCTGTGCCACGTGATTCTTATATTCAACAATCGGATATAAATTGGCAAAAATATTTCTACCGATAACACGGTAAAATACGATGAAAATGTGCCGTGTTTTTAACATTGTATCGCGCTGGAAAATCGTAGCAAACGAACATTCGTTTTATGCTCGGCGCTGATTATCTTTCCGTGTCATCGTGCGATCATTAAAACGCAAACTCGTTCACTAAATATTCACTTTCATCCCGATATCTGATTCCATTTTTGTTCTGATACGATATCTAGCGAACGCGGAAAAAACAAATGTATACACCTTTTATGATGGCCAATTTTCAATTGCCGAATAAAGAAACAAGCAACAACGCGCATTTCAATTTCGTTAACGCCCGGGCAAAATTGCCAGAACGATATTTCGCGTTATTTTCAAAAGCAATAGATCAAACGATTTTTATCCTATCGTAACAACACGATATTCGTTCCATGAAAATTCTTCGCTTGAAAACGTTCAAAGAGACGTTTAAAGACAGTCGATGAATTATAAATCGAAGCTTCTCTCTTCTACTTTTCATTTTTCGATATTCAAATTAACCTTCTCAAATTTTCTAAAAACTCCCCACAAACAAAGTGTCGTTCTTAGCTCAAGCTTCGTTCGGATTAGTCAAATTGATCGAATTGAGTTTTCGTCACCTTGCGTGACATGGCTCGTTGCAATTGAGTCGTTTGATTAATCCGAATAAAGCTGCGCGTATCGATCTTCTCATCCGACAATCGATATCTTCATCCATGCACGTCGACGATCGTACACACTACGCTTCATCCAGTCAAGCCATTGTCTTAGTTATCCTGAAGCACCATGGGATCCGTTTGATCGATCAACGATTTTCAGGCTGGTCCGGTGGAATCTCGGCTCACGGTGACAACTGTACCGCTCGTGAATCAGAGTATCTGCAGCTCGAGGATGCCCTGTTACGAGCCAGTGCTCCAGACGATGCTCTGCGCTGGTAACATGACCCGCGAGGTAGAGACGTGTCAGGTAAGACGGAGATCAGAGAACGTGGCCTAGAAGCAGATCCAAGGGGCAGAAAGCGGTTGGAAACTGAGATCATAGGCAGAGGAAAGGGAGAGATGTGTGGATTCGCGAGCCGAGACAACCCTGCGGCAGTTAAGCGCCCTGAAGGGTCTTGCCAAGGAGATTCCTCGACCTCGTCGTATGCGATGCCACTCGACGCTTGCCTCTGTGTGATACCGATACGCTGCGCCACTTTACCTGTATATGTAGTTATACAGGATATCCCATGCTACTGGAATAGACCATAGCTTTGGTAGGACAGAAGATGGGAAACAATTTCATTAGGCAAAGTTAAATGGTTTCGAATGATACGTGGCTCGGTATGAATACTTGGACAGGTGTGGAGCTTTAAAGATCTTGAGGTCACCTATACCTTGTTTAATGGAACTACCAGTTTTATATCTACTAATCGATGCGTTTTCTTATTTTCTACGAAAACGTATTAAGGATTTCTCTATGAAAGTCG
Source organism: Bombus pascuorum (assembly GCF_905332965.1). NCBI lineage: Eukaryota > Metazoa > Arthropoda > Insecta > Hymenoptera > Apidae > Bombus > Bombus pascuorum. The sequence continues at coordinate 33,668,717 of NC_083488.1, read as the reverse complement.
ATTAATTTTTAAGTTTCTTTTCACATGTAAATCGATCGACGCGTCTTTTTATTCCCTATGGATAAGATTTAAAGATTAGCGAGTTCAAAAATTGTTTTTCCGCACCGACGAATGAAATTTTGTATTCTGTATAAAATAATATTAAGTCTTAGATCGAAAGTCCGATCAGAGTGAAAGATATTTTGAACTTTTTAATTTCGTAGTATTTTAAACTCAAGAGTATGCCTTTCCTTGTTTTTCATGAAATGCGTTCTACAAAGTTAAATTTAAAATACCCCTTGAACTAATCAATTTTTGATCTAAGCATTTTAATAGAAAATAACAAAACGCGTCGATCGTATAAAAAGATGGATAGTTTCGTTTAAAAAGGTAGAGGCGAGCCTAAAATCCTCGAAACACCATCAGTTCCAACATAGACAATTTTGCCTAACGAAAACTTTTTCTATTTTCTACCGTTTTCGAGGTACAATGATTGACCCAGTTATGCGAGACACCGTGTTACGTACATGTTGCTTGCATGACACGGTGATGTTAGCCGCGACCGTTTCCGAAATACAGGGCACGAGTCCCCAAAAATGTACCACCGGAGGTTGGTTTGGCAGGTTGGACGGTAAGGAAGACGGATCACTTTGTTTTGGTGGTCATTGTTTGCCGTGCAATTAGTGGATCGAACAGGATGGTTGATTGTTCAGCATAAATGATCGAGTGGATGTTTTAGGGAAAGTTGAGCTAATTGTTCGTCGAAGATAGCATCTTAGGCAAAGAAAAGTCGTTTAACAAAGTTGAGTTATTTTTACTATGGTTCGTTGTAAACGAAGACGAGGCAGAAGCGCCGAAGAAGCACCGGATTCTGTACAGGGTTGAGAATTGCATATTTGAAGTTTTTGAAGTTCTGACAATGAGTTAAGGAGTTCGAATAGTTTCATAGTTTTGAAGTGCAAGAGAGTTTGGCAAGATCATTGAAATGCAAATTACGCATCGTCTGCAAACTCTACTTCTCTTTTTGATATAGGTACTGTTCAAGAATCGAGAGCAACAATTAATTTCTCGGATATTTCGTGATAAGTTTCTGAACTTTCCTCGATTTTTCATTATCAGCGCTAGTAACTTGTGACCTACAACTTGTAGGATCATCTCTAAAATATTTTAGGGTCGACGCGTATCCAGCCAATTCCTTTACCTATTTTCTCCGAAAAGTTTGTGTTGAGAATTGTGGATCTTTGGAGCCGAAATAATGTTATAGGAACACTGAATATACACTGAGGATTAATATTAAAGTAATAATGTATTTATTTCATGGACGATTTCTCATATGTTCATCGATACACACTTGCACGCGTCTCAGCACTTTCTTCTACACTCGACTGTTAACCGACTCTTCCAGATGCTTTTAAACCACTGCCAATCGTCTTTTGTGCTAACTAAGGCCTGGATGCCCTCTGACGCTTACACACATGTATCCACACACTGATACTCACATACAAGTAACTCTAATACGCATTTAACCCAGTCCAGCACAGAAAATTATACATATCTCAACAGTATGAACCTTAAAAGACAATCGCATAAATCAGACACATATATCTAGGATCGTAAATTTATATCGAATCGTCCATTCGTCGAACTATCACGAAAACGCAGCTGGAATTTTAGAAACGGTACTTCTTGACGAACAATGATATGTGAAACAACAATGCGCCGATTCATGCACCAATACCACATTATCCTCTGAATATTCAATGGCTATTGAAATTTCTTGGATTCCATTGGCATTGTTTATCGTTTATTAACACAAGCATTCGTTCGATTCTATTTCGTTCGTTAGAGTTTTCCTTTGTAAAGTTCTCTTAACAACGCGTTCGCGATAATAATTCAACGAGTCAGCATTTCGATTAACGTTTCAATCATATGGTTATCGGTAAAATAACGATTAAATCACTGAATTTGTTATTATTGTGTAATTGAAAAGCTTAGAGAGGTACATACATAGAAGCGACGAGGTTTGTTTTGATAAAAGCTATGAATAAAATTAAATCTAAAGAAATTATCGAACGTATTAATCGCTCGAAAATTTATAGGTCATAACGAAGCTCTCTAAACAAATGGTCTTCTTACGTGTAGCTTTTCTATTAATCGATGCGATCTTTCGTTAGAATTCGGAGTCGTTAGAACTTTTCATTTGTATTTGTTGCATTTTCTTGCAAATCTGAAGATGTAAAAGCGTATAAAATGCATCTGTTAGAATTTAATCTTGAAGTTAAGATTAATAATCTTTGGAAGACACGATGTTTGTGTTGTGAACGTATTAATCGCTCGAAAATTTATAGGTCACAACGAAGCTCTCTAAACAAATGGTCTTACGTATAGCTTTTCTATTAATCGATGCGATCTTTCGTTAGAATTCGGAGTCGTTAGAACTTTTCATTTGTATTTGTTGCATTTTCTTGCAAATCTGAAGATGTAAAAGCGTATAAAATGCATCTGTTGGAATTTAATCTTGAAGTTAAGATTAATAATCTTTGGGAGACACGATGTTTGTGTTGTGAACGTATTAATCGCTCGAAAATGTATAGGTCATAACGAAGCTCTCTAAACAAATGGTCTTACGTATAGCTTTTCTATTAATCGATGCGATTTTTCGTTAGAATTCGGAGTCGTTAGAACTTTTCATTTGTATTTGTTGCATTTGCTGGCAAATCTGAAGATGTAAAAGCGTATAAAATGCATCTGTTAGAATTTAATCTTGAAGTTAAGATTGATAATCTTTGGAAGACACGATGTTTGTGTTGTGAACGTATTAATCGCCCGAAAATTTATAGGTCATAACGAAGCTCTCTAAACAGATGGTCTTACCTATAGCTTTTCTATTAATTGATGCGATTTTTCGTTAGAATTCGGAGTCGTTAGAACTTTTCATTTGTATTTGTTGCATTTTCTTGCAAATCTGAAGATGTAAAAGCGTATAAAATGCATCTGTTGGAATTTAATCTTGAAGTTAAGATTAATAATCTTTGGAAGACACGATGTTTGTGTTGTGAACGTATTAATCGCTCGAAAATTTATAGGTCATAACGAAGCTCTCTAAACAAATGGTCTTACGTATAGCTTTTCTATTAATCGATGCGATTTTTCGTTAGAATTCGGAGTCGTTAGAACTTTTCGTTTGTATTTGTTGCATTTTCTGGCAAATCTGAAGATGTAAAAGCGTATAAAATGCATCTGTTAGAATTTAATCTTGAAGTTAAGATTAATAATCTTTGGAAGACACGATGTCTGTGTTGAAATAATACTCAGTGATGTTTATTAAACGGATCTACAGAACCTGATGTATATAAGCGAGTGATATAATTAACAACGTATACAAGAATTGTTGATTGTTGGCCAGTTACTTTCAGACTAGACTTAGGTAATGACCCATGATCCCTTAAATACTTTGAGCCCCATTCTCTATACAGTAACGAGTATGATCTGTGTAAGTGTCCTGTTCAAATGTCCGTGTGGGTATCTGCGTAAGGGTACTTATGCTTATGCGTGAAATATCGTTGTATTCCTACAGCATCTAACGTGCAAAAGTATACAAATTAAGACGGTAATTAAAATATTTGACCAAATTTCTGTATAGATTCTATTTCTTTGGTTGTGTTTATAAAAATATGAATCTACGTAAATATCCGCAGTCCACTTATCAATTAATTTTGTGTTTCAAAAAGTTTCGACACATTTGCAACACTTTTCCACACGATCTCACAGTCTCAGTCGATTATAATTGTTCTCCACGTACTCTGGCTGCTTACACTTGGTCGTACAATTAATCAACAATTTAACGTTTGCCGGGTCGAGACAGTCGTTCGACTAATTCAGGCGGCGCGGTGACCGAACCAAATTGTCAAGCAAACTGATGCACTCGATTTCAAGGCTTTGAGTCGAGCGCAAAGATAACGTCGAGCAGATAAATCCAGTGATCTAGATTCGAACGATTCGTACGTGGACGGAATTCGAAAAGACCGGATAAACCGGACCATCGAGGTTGAAAATTTATGCGATCCGTAATTAGCAGGCGAAACGAACGGCGAACGCTTGGTATCCATTGGGTCAAGGAATTTCAGATAATTATAGGTTCGTCGCAAGTTCATTTGCGATTTGTGTGTTGGAAAAGCGCAATTTAGCATTCGCACGCTAATGTTAGTTAAATTTGAGTATTTTAAAGAGAGAAAAGGATTTTAATTGCATACACGGGCGAATGCTTTTCGGATCTAGAGTGAGAAATAAAAATTTCATGTATCCCGAAATCGTTGAAATCTTGTTCTTTCGTAAAGTTGGAAATAATTTCAAGTTTCATTCCTTCAATTGGATTTAAACTTTGAATAATTTCTCATTCTTGTCTTTTGATTTATGAAGGTGATCGATATGGCTTCTGAACAGCTCGTATAATTTTCATTTGGCTTTGATTTCAAATATACGTATAGCCGAAAGTATCTTCGGTAATTACACTGTCGTATTTCTAAGATTTGGCAGAAATTCAGAATAGATTTACGTTCGAATATAATTAATAAAAATCTTTCCCCACTCTTGAATCTTCTTGTTTATTTTTCATTCTGCGAAAGGAAGAACGTTGGCAAATTCTCAAACAAGTCCAATTAATTATAGACACTATCGATGGTATCATTAACGCCAATATCTGACATTGTGTTCCATTTCTGACTGAATCGTCGTGATAACGGTTCGTCGATACAATGCACAAAAGATACTTCGGGTTTATAAGCAACGTTTGAATACGGTCAGCTGAATAGAAAGTGAACATTATTCATCGTGCATAATAGAAAATTGTCATAAAGCTACGGAGATTCCTACACGCCCCATCGTTATAGTAATAACAATAAAATTCGCCAGAGCGATAGAAAAATCCATATCTTTCGACTGGTTCTCTATCGCCGATAGATTCCAATTTTTGTTCCATTTTTTTTTATCCCTCCCTTGTCTCTTTCGCATGAATATTTCTCTATTGGAAATGCAAGCCCGCAAAAGTTATGTAACGTTGCACCGTCTTTTCAAAACAGATAAACGCGATGGAGATTTCGAACGCTGAATTTTTGAATGCGAACGCGTTTAAACGAAACAAAACTAAGCAAAGTTTTCGAAACGTTCTACAGTGGCAATTTTCGCGTTCTTTGTTCGAGGTTATTGGCAAGTACTATAATACATATACGTATAACGCACGAGGCGATGTTAGATTTTAAAATTTGAAACAAGCTTCTGTCTTTATTGACAACAGTCGTTTTATCTACCTTCTCTCACAATTTTCAATCTCAATAATTTTATTTTTTAGTGCATTTTATTACCTGTATGAACGATATTTTCAACTGTTGTTAGAAAAAAGTTAGAAATTATATTTACATCTCTAAATCTAAATAATCAAGTGAAATCAAAGTTCGCTTTCACTTCTCACTGGGTTATTTGTTTTCGTCTGTATCAAATAAAACGAATGAAATTCGTTTACGCGAATATAATTCTATTATTGCAATTATTATTAATACAGGGTGCGCCGTTAGAATCCGGACAAAAGAAGTTTTGTGCAGAAAGTTGTTTATTTAAGTCAATACACAAAAACACATGAAAATGTTGTTATATCTCATTTAAAGGGTCCTTGCTGAGAACTTTTATTCTATGTAACCACCCTCTGCCTCTATGACCTGCTCTATTCTTGCTCTAAAGCGCGAGCACGCTGACTTCAACTGGTCGCGTTTAATTGTCGCGAATTCTGACTCGATAGCAGCTCGTAGGGAGTTGACGTTGGGGTGCCTGCATTTATTAGTTTGTCTCTCGATAACGCCCCACACGTAATAGTCCAATGGGTTTAGGTCGGGACTGTTAGGAGGCCAGAAATCTTTCGACCAAAACATGTCCACATTGTCAGAGAGCCAATTTTGAACAAGATGACTTGTGTGAGCAGGTGCGCCATCTTGTTGAAATAAATACGGCCTTCCAGAAGCCGTAATTTCCATCCACGGCTTTATTACTGTCTTCAGGACCTCCAAATAAACCTCCTTTGTGATTCTTTCGCCTTTTTGGAAGAAGTGCGGAGGCATGACGTCGCCCTCACTTGAGACAACGCTCAAAACGTGAACACTTGCTGGAAATTTGGTTTTGCCCACAACAGGAACATCTTCGAGATTGTGGGCCAGCCAACGGTCGTTCCTCCGATTCACTTTGGCATCCACCCGGCGCGAAGACTTTCTATAATCGCCGCTCTTCTATCGTATTCCGGGTTTTGCTTAACGAGTTCTGTCATTTTGAGGTTATAGAAGACTTATTGACATATTTAACTAACTTCAGAGTCAATCAGCACAAACATCTGAATTCTAATATGGTGGGAACTACAAATTGAATTCTGTCCGAATTCTAACGGCGCACCCTGTATATTTTAAAAACTCTTCTTTTTTTTATATATTTCAATCATATTCGAAAACTGTTTTCAAAATAATTATTTTTCCCCCGTTGAAACACAGAAGCGTTTACTTAAAATCGTTCGATATCTAAAAATAAACTGACAAAGTAATTTATTTTCGAATGATAAACGTCAAACGATAACGGGTGCATCTATTTCGGTCAAACAGAAATAGATATTGTACGCGAGAAAGACAGAACTCGGAGCTACAAGTAATCACTGAAACCGTCAACCCTCGTCTGCTTGCAGGGTGATCCAGGTGCTCCGCTGATGGAAGGCCAGACGCTGATTGGTGTTCTATCCTACGGATTAGGATGTAAAACTATGATACATCCGGGTGTATACACTCGTGTCAGCAGTTACCTAGCTTGGATCTCGGCAAATTCCGGTATCCACTATATATGAGATGATATTCGTGAAACTACAATGTCAACATTGCTAACCTTTACCCGGAAGTCGTGGCAAACTGAAGCTTGTACCGTTTGAAAGGAATGGCAGAATGGATGGAAGATTCTTCTACCAGTTCGTATGTCGTCAGGGCGATGTCAAAGCTATCTCGTTTTATAAATTTGTCGAACGTAGTAAAAGGGCTTTATGAAAATACAACGAACCTAGAAAGTACGTCTTTTCTTTCTTCGCGAACGATTTTCCTCTCCTGTATCGCGCGTATAACTGCACACTTTCATTTCGTTTCATTTTAGAATTTTTGCATCTTTCATATCTTCGTTCTTTGATTCAGCTCGAACGAACAAACAGAAACTAATAAGTTGGTTCAAATTTCAAGGAGAATACCACTCTGCGTAGAAGAGACAGAAAATCCGAAATAACCGTTACACGATGAATTTATAAATCGGGAATTTAAACTGCGAAGCAACATCCATCGAACAAACTAATTAGCGGGTTTCACCGAGTACGTATACCTTATAACGAATACCAAATTCGTACGATAAAACACAGAAATGGTTTGTTTACAGAACTGCCCATTATTTTCGCCCGTTGCTGCGTAGCGGATCGTTCATTAACAAAATGATAGGATTCTTATGCTGGAAATTCCCGATTAAATAATAGACCTTTTCAATGAGAAATAACCGAATCAATTACGGGGCCACTTGTTACGTTTTTGTATTAGGATTTACGCATGTTTCGTTATTGATTTCGCTGCTTTCGCCACGTTTAAACGAGCAACGCTGAACAGCAATTCTTCGGTTCGTGCTTATTTCCTCTACAAACGTAACGTAAATATCAGTCGCTTATTAACAATCGTACTGAGATAAAATATTCGAGAAGAATTCTGCGACGAGTAAGGATAATTGGTACGTTTGATTCGTGCGCGGTAATTGAGTGGTGGAAAGGGGAACGAGCCACGTCGGACTACGGAACACCATTTATTATCGAATACTCATAACCCGTGATCTAATTGTGGAACAAAAAGCAGTCGGCGATGACATTTCAGCGCGTCGAGATCACATTAATTATTTGCGAAAAAGCAACCGCGAATCGTGGTGGTTTTCGTGCTCGTGGAACGCGTTCCACTCTCTTTGTAAACAAAGGGGATGGCGGCCGTGGTAGCGACGCGAATTGTTTGCAGGAAAAATTTCAGAGAACGTAGTTGGTTCGATAACGTTCTGTGCTCGCGACTAGGATAAACAGAAAACGCTCACAGACCGGTTTTCTCGGTGATCCAACTTCGAAGGACTGTCACACGCGTGTAAACGCCAGGATAAGATGGCCGCGCGCATCCAAAGCCCCACGATACGATTCCGATCAGTTTGTCATGCTGCACCAATGGCCCGCCACTGTCGCCCTGTCAAAATCATAGTTTTATTGAGAAAAATTAGAAAATTGCTTATCTTTAACGCGGCAAATATGTATCGTACCATCAGTTTACGGTATTATTTATCGGTTTCAAGTTATCGAGCGAGGAGTTTATTTCAATGGAACGTCATTTCAATGTACGTAACACCGATAACTGATAATCATGTCACTCTTCCCTGGAAGATTCTTTTCTTAATTCCAGATTTCTCGTACGCGGAGTATTTTTTACGATTATAATTATAATTACAGAGTTACTAGGGTTTCTTTTACAACGTCAGAATTTTTGTTTCTACAGAATATTCGCAACACTCGAACGCAACGAGAACGCGAGCGGACGTTCGTAAAGATTAAATCGAGCATCTGAAAGAATCGAACAAACATCTCTGGTGCATTCTTAGCAGCAATCGGGCGTTCGAACGCCCCGCGAATGCTCGATTTCCGAGTCGGTATTCCCGAACATTCGCCAAACGGCGAAAGAATGCTCGTTTGCGGCGTTTTAATTCTCAAAGTATACCACGGTGGAAGAAGAGCGAACGTTGGTCCGCTCGGTCTAAACCTCGATATAATTGATCGATTAATCGTAAGTGATCAATCATGGTCCGAGGGACAAAACATTATTAACTTAATGACTACGTTGAAACAGAATTAACGTCACGAGTGTATTGATTCGCATGGAAGAAAGCTACTAACGGATTAACGACATCGAATTACCTGACAGGCATCCTTTCCTCCGGAATTCACGTAACCAGCGCATATCATTCTTCGTGTGATTGGTCTGGTTATGTACAAACGGGAACACTGAGCGCTAGAAACGAGTGGTACTTGCACTTTACGTAATCGTGTGGTCAGCGGACCGTTGTTTCTCAAAACTCCCCAACCGGTAACCATCGCATTGCTGCCAGCCGTATAATGATCGGCTATTGGTGCCAGCAGGATCGGTTTTACCCGCGAACTGTACACCAGCCGCTTTTCCAACTGAAATTGTAATTGGTTTGAACGGTGCCAACCGTTGAGAGGCTGTGCATTGCGGAATTGATTGTGAAACGGTAATTGAATTCTTCGGCTTTATTCCACGGAGGCCCGTTAATAAATAAACCTTGTCGATCGACGCTCGGTTTGCCCTAGACCTAACTTCACCGACCGCCCGGATTTTCGTTACCGTTTGCTTTTTTCAACCGCTTCGAAATGGAGCGTGAAGTCGTCACGCTTTTACCTTGCTCGTGATACCCAAGTTTTTGCAGGTTCGATCGTCGTTACAGTCTTACGAACAGTTTGCGAGTTTAGTTTGCAGGAAACGGTTATACGTTGAGACGCGAATCTGTCGATTCTTAAGAAAGCCATACTTTGTATCACACGCGACAAGGTATCCGTAAAGATCCCTTCTTTAAAAAGATCAACCGGGTATTATTGGAATTTTCGAGCGTTTAATATCAATCAGAATTTCGATTAATCGATTTGAAATCGGTACGGATAGATATCGAATCTTGTAGAAAATTATTTCTCTTCGTTCTTCATTCGCTTCGAAATTTCCTGTACCTTAGAACCTACATGATGTTCTACGATCGAACAATATGAGACTGTTTCGGATTTCTGGTTAAACGAAGTAGATTTAGGAAAAATAAATATCCTATTTCGCGATATACGAGTACTAAATCCAAAAGACAGGCACAAAAATACAAGAGAATAGTGTACAATGAAATTCACAATTTAGGGTCCGGAAAAGAAGTGGGTCGCTAATCTTTCGCATAGAAGTGTCATTACTTTCGTTTTGCTATTACTTGCAAACAATTTTACGACCTAAAGTCGCATAAGTTTCGATCAAAAGGGCGGCAACGTTCGAATAAAAAATAGTAGAGAAATCCTACTCACCCGAATCAGAGCAATATCGTAATCCGCGATGCTTCTGTCGTAGCTCTCGTGAGTAATAATTTCTTCGGCGGTGACTACGGTGGCGTTGTCCTCCGTAAGGTCGGAAGTGCCTGCCTTGATCGAAAAGAAACGAACCAAGGGGCTAAAATCGAAACAGAACGAAAGAACGCTCATTAACGCATCGTTCACGACTAGGGCTATTCGTAGATACACACGCGTCGCATAACGAGATCGATGGTGCTTGTTAACGAAACTAGAAAAAGGGTACGTACCTCTGGACACAGTGCGCCGCTGTGACGATCCATTGCTCGCTAATGATAGAGCCACCGCATACGTGACGATTGTTAAATCGAAGAGACACCTATAAATTTCAGTCGGCGTGTATCAATTTTGCGGACGATCAGGCCAGAAACAACTGTGAAATTTGTGATGGAGAAAATATCGTCGAAATACGGAACACGACCAGCCTGTTAAACGAGGATTAATATCTTTCCTGATATCTGCATCGAGCGAGCTACTGGCTTTCGAAATGCCGAACTCGTGACCGTGGTCACGACCAGAAAATTATAGCTGCATTCGCGCTAAATTATTCCCCTTTTTCATATTTATAGGATTTGTAAATTTATAGCATTTGAAAATTAAAATGCAGGCAGAAACGTTGGCGATATTTTTCTTTTCCTTTCGATGACACGCGGCTCGAAGAGGAAGAATCAAGTCGAGGGTTTCCGGATGGTTAATTTTGCTTGTCTCGAAGAAGGAAACTTAAGAGGAACTTGGGGGCAACTTAAGATAATACGTCGAAGAAAAGAAAGGGATGGACTCGACGGACGATGTTTTTCTTCGACAGGTAAAGGTGAACGAACGTAAAGCTTCGTCGATCGTTGTACACGAAGATACATCGGTCCTTAATGGGCTGTTTTGGCGCAAGCCGCGAGACGAAATGTTTCCACCCGACGGATTTCCACCAATTAATCTTCGCCAATTGCGGGAACGATCGTTTCGAATACTTACCTGGTACGGATGTTCATCGATACTTGCTGGCTGGCCTCCTACGATGCGACTCTCGTCAGCTGGAAGAATCGATAGTTGAATTTGCGTTTCCACTTGTCTGCTCGTTGAAAAACTACTAATCAAAGCGCGATATTGTTCGATGAATTTCCATAGAATTTAATGACTTCCCTTAAATCGAGAACTATCGAATAATCGCGAGTAAGAGACAATTGCGCTCTGTTAAAAGCATCGCGTGCTCGTCTCGGTTTAATAAATCAAAAATTGAGCCAATAATCTAGGTACAGAAAAATAATACAACGATGGAACAATTTTAATAGATTCATTGTACAAATAAAGGCAATTTTCTCTTCGTTCGTCGTTACAGTCTTACGCGCAAATAATTTAAGACTATAAACGAACGATACGAAAACACTGATTTAATATATCCGACCGAATGAATAAATAATTAATATTGTACAATAAGATGTTGCCGATTTTACCAATTGAAATCCATACGTATTAATAAATTCTTATTTAACTAAAAATTTACAAATCCTTCGAATCTTTTTTAAATCAGGGACAAAATGTAGTAAATCGTGGCATGAATGAAAACAAGAAAAGTATGAATTATATTATTTCTTTCTTAAGTACTTTAAGCGTTTAAAGCGTTTTTTATCGAATTACAGGCCAATCGTACGTACGATCTGTGAAAAAATTCTGCGAGAGCGCGAGTGGAACGAGCTGCAATAACAACAGCGGCGTATACATGCCGAGAACCTGGTTCAAGAACTACCTGGTCGCCATGAGGCTCGCCCTTCTTTTATTTCGATATTCGGGTTAATTGTCGTTCGTATCAATTTACCCGAACACGAGAAAAATTTCCGATCCACGAAAGTTTCAGACTGTTGACCTGAATTCCACGTTGATTACGTAAAAGCAAGACTAAAGTAAAATTTCAACGCCGTGACCGCACGATAACGTTATTTCTTTTGGAACCGACTGTTTCTCTTTTCTTCGAAAACATTGTAACAAGTAAAAAACGTATGTAACATGCAGAGTTACACGATTCATTTTAGTGGGTCGATTATGTACGGTACCAGGGGATCGATAATTTCTGCACGAGCGTTTCACGCGTTTCTTTCCGATACCATCGGATTAATAGAATTTTAAAGATGTTTAAAATTGCAGTATATTTATTCCACACGCGTCATGGTATATCTTTGATGCTATAGGATGTCGTTCTTCTGGAAATTGTCGCTATGTATGTGAAAAACACGAGATAACGATTGTTGCTGCTTTGCGTGAAACAACGAAGCTTAGAGGTGGAATCTGAAGAAACGAGACAATTATATACGAATTTATAATTTGTTAAAGTATACTAATCATAGAGATCGTTCTATTAAGTGAAGATAATTTGACAGCGTAAAACGTATCGCGTACCGCGTACATTTAAAGGGTAATTGCTCGTATGCCTTAGACATCTGACATAAATATGCGCGAAGGACGATCAATTTCCAACGTCGCAAGCAACAACAGCGATTCGACTCTCGTTTAAGAATCGTAGTAACCGACCCGTGGGATCGGAAGGAAAATTCGAAATACACGGAACGTATCGAATAGTCATTAGGCAAGTTCGTTGCACACGATGCAGAAACCGACGAACCGGCAGGCAACGACAGACTGTTGTTAAAAGGATATCGATTGCTCGGGGAACGTAATGCCCGTTGCATTAGTATGCCGAGTCTGACATGATTCTTACGAACGCGCAATCGGCCAGGGCAAATTCTCTCTTAGAATCGGGCTCTCTTTACGAGACGAAGATGCCGATCAACGCCGGCACGTACAATGGCGACGCTTGTTTCCGCCGCCCTTTACGAGCCAGCCATCTGTGCAAAGCTGCAAAATCGTTTATGCAACGGCATACCGACGGAAGGTCTCAAGCACGTCCGAGTCAGTCGTAAAATTAATAATTCTCGATAACGAACGGCCTTCTGCCTCCGACAAGAAAAGACGAGAACGAGCAGAACCGACTTACACGCTGCATACGTACAGCATGTTTCTTAACTTTCTCATAGGAGAGCTCGAGAGAGAGAGATGATCAAACTGTGAACTGTAGTGTTAGAAATTTCATATCGTAATTCTCGTTGGACTCTTTCGGTCGTTTTTGATCGATTCGTGCTCTTTGAGTAGAGAATTTGTCAAGTTAAAGGAAAATACGAGGGAATCGTTAATGGTACGTGCGATTTATGCTTTTAATTTTACGCCGAGGATTTTGTTTTAAATGTTCGTTTCTTCCTTCCATCGAAACATACAAACTTTGTATAATTTGCATTTGAATATAAAATAAAAACGGGGCATATATGTATAGCCAAACTTTTGAACGACCGCGTAAGTTGTTGAATTGAAGTAATTTCTAGCTTTAAAAAGCTTATGTGTTTGAATAAATGAATTTCACGCAAATAATTTACTCGGGCGTTTCGTATTCTGAATGATAGAATAAGGATTTCGAATACAAAGTTTTATTCATTGGAACACGTATTTAGTCGTTTGTTCGAATTAAACTTCAAAACGTCTTTGTGTGTCGTAATGTGTTTTTCATCAAACAACGGCTTTTGATTTTAACTCACTGACGTTTTCGTTTTGGAAATGCAAGACGGCTATTAAAGAGGATTAATGTTACACCATAATAACGGATACTTTGTTGCCATTAAAAGTTGCATTTTGTAAATGTGGAAAAGATAAATCGTACAACGCGCATCGCACGGTTACATGCATAAACATGTAATGGAAGAAATTTGTAAATGTACATATATTCATATATTTAAACGAGTTTATCTCTTCAAAATGTATCGTTGAAATTCAGTAACTGTGTGCATATTTTCATATCAATGTGTACCTATGCTGTTTTAAAACTGAAAACACGTTTTAAGGAGTTCATATTTCCCATAAACTTATTAAATTATTAATAAGAAAATATTCACTAATATGTAACAGAAAGATCTTTTTTGGATTAAGAAACCTTTTTTGGTCGTTAAAAAAAAGCAATTGTTTAAGGATGAAAAAATTAGGTATGAAATTTAAATGTTCAAATTTATATATAAAAATGCTTTATCGATTAAAAATTTGGATTTTGTATACTGTGGTATATAAAAGAAGGCACATGAAAAAGTTCTCGAACGCTCGTCCTCTTGGAACAAATAATCAAACAAACCAAACGCATAAACTGCAAATTAGCTTGTTTTATTTTTTCTTATTAATTCACTTTCCTTCCAGACGATCAGCTTTTTATTCATCAGCTATCATTCGCTTCTTTCGAATCTTTTCTTCTCTTATACGATAAACTACAACTCCTTCTTCTTTGCTTCTCGGTGAATAAAAAGCAGGTATAAAATTTTATCGATCGAAATTCTGTATTATTCTTGTAAAATTAATGGTTACTCATAAGGCTAAAGGTTTTTCATTCAGCTAACAGTAGCACCATTTCGCAAAGGCATCCGTGGCGAATTGATTATCGCGGCGAATGGCCTTTATTATTGCTTCTGGTTCTGCCGCCATTAAGATAATGTCGTAACCGTTCATCGATATGGTTCGACGGCACTTAAAATTGCGTAGTTCTTCCAAGAAAATGAACAGTATCGCGATATCGGGTGCGGTCTGGCCGATCCGATGGAAAGTAAACTGCTTAATCGTCGTACTTCGTGATGCAAGAAGCATTAATTGCTTCAGGGTATTCGCGAAACACTTCCTCCGATAATTTATTAGCGCCGAGAACGTCTCTGTATCCGTTGCCTAATTGGCATCGTATCGGCAAATAAAATTTTCACTTCGCGAAAGAAAAGGAACGAAAGTGTTCGCTTCGTTATCAGCACGTAAAAATACGATGACAATAATATGAAAAATGATAACAATAATCGAATTAGATTTTGTAAATTAGTTTAGAAGTCGTAACGTGTACCTGAATGTATATCGTAGATGAGTAAATCACTGTAAAAATCGTATAATGAAATTTCTCGAAATATACGTAGTTGTATTCCGAGCTCGATAAAATTTGCTCGTTTCCGCTGATTATAAAAATATAAGATCTAGAATCTGCTATTTCAATGGATTTGTAGTTTTAGCGAAAAAATGCTGTTCCCATTTTTCGAGCGAAAATAGTTTTATTCGTAGATACGAAAATCGCGATAATCGCACGGGATTATTGTTCATTCTCGACAGCGATCGACTTTTCTACCAGCCGTTAACGGATTGGGGCTATACCGAAATTAAATTTCCAGTTTCTGATCAAAAGTGCTCGTCTCGTTATTCGCAGATGCGAGAATTACGCGATAGTTACGTCGAGTTATTTTTCGTTTGCAACGACAATCGACCGTGCCCCGGTTAATTCGCTTTTAAGTTGAAAACTTTCGGAAACTAGCCGCTAATTGACGTTCAAATTTCGGTTAACGTGTTTTAAAATCCAAGCCGATTCCTACGCCCGCGGAGTTAACGCAAGAATTAAGCTTAAACGGCGGAGAATAGACGAGCGAACGGTTTTCGGATGGTTACGCTTGCTGGCGAAAAGTGCGCCTCGGACAAGATTGCTTGATTGCGCGATAGAACGTTAATTGTTGAAACGGGAAACAATTATGTCGGCGAAGAGTTTGCAGCGACGCTAATTGTTTAAAATTTTCGTTGCGAAAGTTTACGTTGACGAGGAATGTTTGAGATTTGAACCATCGAGTTTTCATTTTATTCGATGTTTCTTCCATGACAGAAATCCATAACATAATTTCTATTATATATATATATCTTTAATTTTTTCTGTTTATAATTAAAAAATCGAATATAAATTTCAATAATACGATTTAACAGCTGTATAACTTATCGAACGCTTGATAATATCAGATACTATAAACTTGTTGAGAATTTTTGATCTTAATAGCCGAGATAATGGTATATGAATACTAAATTTACACTTGGAACTTATATTTGAATAGTTCTATATTTATTTGATAAACGATTCCAAAGATATTCATCGATACACACTTGCACGCGTCTCAGCACTTTCTTTCATACCCGACTGTTAACCGACTGAACAGTTTACATTCACACACATGCTTCTACACTGATATTTACACACAAGTAGTACTACTACGTATCTAATCTAATCTAGCACATAAAATTATGCATATCTTAATAAAACTATGCTGTAATAACAATTTAGACAATTTTATACTTTGATAGAGTTGTCAGATTTATTTCAAATTTCACGAATATAATCACGTTAATCAGTTCTCAGAATATCTCTTATAAAACATATAGTATATTCTACTACTTTTGTGAACCACTATACGTTGGTATGTATAAGTATACAAAGATGTACATAGTCGGTTGTTAACAACGTGTCAATCGAAAGTAACGTGACTATTAACGTTACGTTTATAATCTTCATGCTTTTGTCTCGATCTCAAGCGAAGGGATTAAAAGGAGCGTATGTTATTGCAAGTGTGTTGTCTGGCTTCGGCTACATCGTGTCCGTTGAATATCAAAAACTGCAACGAACAAATAGAATTTCCAATCTCTGGTAACTCTAACTTTATTAATAAGTAAATTCCTTTCGATCCGTCGCGATCCTCTTTTTCTCGTACCAAGGAGAAACACTGCTCCGTTTCCGGTAAAGAATGCGAGCAACGAAACCACGAAAGTTTTCCTTTAGTTTCTTACAAAAGGTTCGAGGAAACAAAACGAATAGAAACGTTATATTTTTCAGCATGGGAATCATTTGAATCACACGGTTCGGAAACTGTTTGCAATTCTATAAATTTTCGAACTCACTGGATTTACTTTCAATTTGGTCGAAATTTCGAATGTTTGCAAACCAGCAGTAAAATCACGCATACGCTCGGAAAAGAAGAATCCTTTCAATATTGAACGTTCCCGCATTCGCGTCGGAGTCTGCTAAATAAGCCTCGCTGATGAGTTCGTCTAGTTCATCTAACTTTTTTCATTTTCTTTTCTTCTCGTTTTCTACTTCTAAATCACGATTTGAATCGCGCAATCGTCGAAAGTCCCATTCGTATCAGACCCATAAGAAGATTATTCGATGCGAGGTACGTATATGAGTCAAAGTAAAAAAAGACTTGATATTAGATCGATAATCATCAGAATCCTTTTTATTTTACGAATCCTTTTAATTATCAATATTTGAGATATTTAAAGAACTCTAATATTTCGTTTCTAGAAAAGGAAAGCATACTTTTTCGGACAGAATGAAACGGAACAAGATGTATCTAAGTGTAGGGAGGATTTTCCCTGTGTAACTTTTTCTGTCTTTCTATATATACGGTTAAATTAGTGTCAAATCAATTATAACAAAACAGATGCTTCGACTATCTGAAAATGACGACGCGAATAAAACTGAATCGCTAAAAGTCGTACATTACTTTGATGAATGGATAATAGATAGAACTTCTCGACGTACTTTCGTTCTCTGTCTTTATCAAAAATTTACCGACGCTATTTGTAAATTTAAGACTTGCGAGATTGTTGTACGCCGGGGGACATTAATATTACACTTGCGTTTTCTCCTTTATCCATTGTCGCACAGCAGAAACTCGCGTGTACACTCCGGGAAACCTGGGATCTGTGCATTTGCCCAAGGACCAAGACACGATGCCAATTTGGACTTTGTTATACACTAACGGTCCTCCGGAATCGCCCTGTGGCACGTGGAAAGGTAAATCTCAAAGGCGGGTCGTGCGATATTAAAAATATCAATAAAAATAAATCTCGTTTCTCGATACTTTCGTTAATAGTAACGCGTCTAGCAAGCTGTCAATATCATAATGCAATACGACAGTACGATAAAACTTTCTGAAACAAAAGGAACAAAGAATAAAAGAACGCTTTTAGAAATTTACCTGACAAGAGTCTTCTTCCTTCGAACTGCCCGCGCATATCATGTTGTCCGTCACCGTGATGTTCGCGTTACTATAAATCTTTTTGCATTCCTTTTGGTCTACGACAGGCAACGTTAACTTTTTCAACGAGATCGACATCGGACCGTTCTCCTACAAGTACATAATGGAATATTATCTTGCGAATAATATACCATTTCGAATCGTAGAACGTCTGTGAAGCGCGTTCGAAGCAGTGCAAATGGGCGTCTCGTCACGAATATTTCCCATGACGAGCGAATATTGTCAACCGATCGACTAACAAATCTTAATATTTTTACGTCATCAATTTCGGCGAACGTCAACGTTGAGCAAACTGTCAAGTGATCGCGTCGAACGCGAGTTTAGCCAAAACGATAAGCCAGAAACTTACCGTCACATATCCCCATCCTGTCACCACTGCTTTTTCTTTGGCATTTACCGTGCTCGAATAAGACGCCAGGGTGATCGGTTTTGTGGTTTCGCTTGTAGATATTATCTGCGGTAACTACGAATAGATATCGTTTTTAAGTTTGGCGTCTATGGAATTTACGAATTACGATCGAGTAGGACCCTTTAAGGCGACAGTGTAGATTTATCCCTATTTTTTAGTGGCAAATTTTCAAGTACTTGTGTACTCGTAGAATTACGTGATTTCTCGCGGAAAAGATACGAGAGAATAAAGTAAAGCTGTAGTCGACAGATATTGTTCAGATCAAAGATCTTCCAATTTCCTTCAAAAAGTTTGTATTTCCATCGTGACTTACTATTGTACGCATGTATCGTAGATAAGAGATAGGAACGTAACAGAGATTAATTTCCATCAATGTTGACAGACTAAAAATGTGACAACTGTTTGTGCGTGTTTTAGATGTACGATAAGTAAAATTTTGTTTATCACAGTACGTGGTATATTAGTTTGGGTCGTCAAAATTTTGTAATCAAAATTACTCGATATAAATTTTGTCAAGTTTGAGAAACATTTGATCGATTATACGTACGTATTACGTAAAATGTTATCGGATAATGGTTAAAAATGCTCTTGATCAAAAATGTTTTCCTTTTCTATATTATAACACGAACATCTTATCTTATACTTTTTGACTAGTAAAAGGAAGCACCTATCAACAATTGGAAGAAATTTCCGCAGTGTAAATAAACAGAGGTTGATTTAGGTATATAAATTTCGATTAAACGAAAAGGAGACACCAAACACAATGAAACATCGTACGCTTAAAAAGTTGGAATATATTTGGAAAGTTAGGGGTGAAGAAACGTACCTTTATCAAAGCAACATCGTAATCCAACGTTTCGCTGTTGTATTTTGGGTGGCGAATTACCTGAAGCCCCTGCTTGATCTCCGTGCCACCCTTATTGTAAAAAGTACTACCGAAGCGAATTTTAAGTTCCCAGGGCCCTAAGCTACAAGGTAATTACAATTTAACGCGTGAGTAGTCATCGTTACGCGACAATCGTGCGCCCCGATAATTAGTAAATTATCTATTCGGTGCCGAATTGTTCCATTACTCTACTTATACGAACCGTGAAACACAATGTGCCGCCGTTAACACCCAATTTTGGCTGATTATGGAGCCCCCACACAACAGTTTTTGTTGATCGTGAATGGATACCTATTACAGAGAAGCTTGGTCATGGGTTTGCTCAACGTTTAGCGACAAAATCGCGTAAACCGTGATCGATTCACCTGATATGGATAGTCGGTAATGTACGCGTCCTGTCCCCCTATAATCCGAGGTTGGAAACAGAGCGCGTATTGCACCGAGCAGAGCAGCAGCAACACCCGCCACATGGTTCTCGACTGAAGGTCCAACGCTATACCGTATGCTTTTAAATCAGAGCAATCAACTTCTTCGCGGAACTGATAAGACATTGACGATACGAGTATCGAAATATTACATAAATTATGTCGTCCGGGTGGATTCGTCGCGTAGGCGTGAGCGACATCTCACGATCGTGACAAACTTCGATCACGTTCCCTCCCTCTATTTTTCTCGTCTCTTCCTCTTTGCTCGTCCGTCGTTGTCTCACACGGCTGCGAACTTTCCGATAGTTCCCGGTCCACGTCGTGTCTACATTGATTGCCCGTAACAAAATTTTCTCTTGACTCTATCTCTTGATTCTTTGTTCCAACGGGTGAGAAAGGTTGGCGAACCACTCTCACGGTGCGAACTTACGTTCTTCATTTCCGGTAGGTAGAAACTCGCGTGAAACAAAAGCCGTGAGCCGGGAAAGGAAGTGAATCGGGAGTTGGTGAAACGAACGAAACGGAGATGCGAAGCTGTGGTCGTAAGAGAAAAAACATATAGAGGAAGAAAAATTAATCGATGCTCGAGTACCAACTTGAGTAAATATTAACTTCTGCGAAATCGCGTTAATCACGAGATACGATTACGATAGAGCACGCGATTACGACAATATGCGACAGTAATGTAAGAAGAATACCAATAGTGTATTCTATCACGTTCCTTTTTCTTTTTAAATCTAGGTATATTGTACCGTGTCCAAGCTTGGCCAAGTCCACGTTTAGACCTATCGCTTAAAAGCGTACAACGTGCTCGAACCATAAAAATTAACTTTTATCGAGTTACCGTTAGATCTTGCACGTATCTAGAGTCGAGACGAAAAGCAGAGACATCCTCGGCAATGTCTTCCTCTTACTCTCGTCCAGTTCTTTTTTACGAACAAGAATGCTACATTATCTATTCAAAAGAATTGCACGATGACTTCGAAAAGGCGACACTATCGTAACTTCGCTTTTACAAGTCTCGCTTGTATTTGATTAATCCGCGCGTGTACATTTCCAGTGTGAACTCCACCGTGGAACAAACACCGGAAAAATAATATTTGAACTAGCCTCGTACGGGTTACGATTTATCCATGCAACATTTCACTCTGTAACGTAGACGCGACAGCGTCCGCTCTCGCCGTACGCGGTCTCTATATAATTTTTACTACGACCGACTGCAATTTCGATTACTCCGCAGTAAATAAAATCCGATCCGGAAATAAAACAATTGAAACGACGACAAATGGTGTTCCATTTGTGGCTGGTAAAGCGTATCATTCTTTCTTCCTTTTTTTCGCTTTCTCTCCTATTTTCTACGTCGTTGTATCGTTGCTTATTCGCGCGTACACGCGAACACTTGCAAATCTTGTCACACGTAATAGAGGCCGCTAACGAAAAAAGCTGAAAAAGGAAAAAAAGGGAGGAAAAACGGGAGAGAGTAACGGAGGAAAGATACACAGAGACGATTTATTCAATGAACGCACGTTATGGACGCGTACAGTTTGGCATCGTGTACGAATGTGTGTTGTATCGATTGCAGCCGAGGGCTGATACGAAGTGGCGCGAACAGCGAAACGCGCCTAGTTTCAGAAACGCGGACACGTGTTTCGAAACGTTGCGGGACGAACGCAGAAATTAATGCAATGGCAAACGAGCCTCGTAAACGTAAAAGGCCAGGCGGTAGCGTTAAAATTATACGATGGCCGTATCCAACGAATGCACGGCGGATACCTATCTCAAGTGTATTATAAATGTGATGAACGCGGCTCGCAAAGGAAGTAACGTGTATTATTTATAGCACGGCCGACTGAACGCAATGAAAATAAGGCGGCATTAGCCGGCCGGGGCTGCGAAAGTGAGGACCACGAATAATTCCACAGCGTGTAATCCGGCTGAAAATTACCATTTAAATTTCACTCCTGACCACGGCCGTCACGCGTTTTCCGCGACTGATGGGACGAGAGCCCTTGATTAACTGCGCTAAAACCCTCTCGCTTCGAGAACGACACTTCGTATTGTTTCAGTTTTGTTTCAGCCGGAATTTAGTTACCATTATCCTTTTGACACGTTGCATCGGGACGTTCTCGAACCGACAGTGACTTGGAGAGAAAATTTCGACGAGTGAAACTTATCGATATGTAAAGTCTGGTACCGTTGATTATTATAGGTGTCGAAATCCTGTACGAATTCTAGTTTACACAAGTGAGTAATCCATTTGTAGGATTAATCATGCGTATCGAAATATATTTGATTTATCTTTTTATATTTCTCTTCTCTGTTTAACGTTGGTCGCATCGTAGTTATGCTTCGATAACGTGTTTTTCAACCCAAGAGCGTCGGGAAATCGTAAGATCGTTTCATTTATCGATGTTTTATATTATGTTAACATTTTTTTTAGGAAATTTACACGATCCGACTTTAAACGAAATAGGGTGTTTGTATTTAAATATTTGTATTTCGATTAAACATTCCTCAGATCCCTATTTAGCTTCAAGCTTTTATCGAAATTTCCGTATTAAATTTCGTTATTCGTTATACTATGTACAAAGCCAGGCAATGTGAATTCGATGTATTATTAAATCAAGTATACAGAACTCGGCAGAAATTAATGTATTTGATAGTTAATATCCAATATGGATTAAAAACGTGGAAAAATATACACTGCGAACTACGCTTCCGATTTCCTACTTTACACAAGGGCATAAAAGTTCATATTCCAAAAAAATTTCAATAAGTGAGACAGCAATTAACAGTAATAGAGTCGACGTGAGATAGTTGTTACATGCTTCGGATATTTCTACATCGTGAAAAATAAAAATAAAAAAATAAAAATTCTACTAAAGAAAAAAAATGTAGATGTCAAAAAAACAATAAAACCCAACAATTATAAAGAAACCAAGGCAGATATCATAGGATAATTTTAATTTATAGTACAAATACAATTTAATAAATTTTATGTATGTACATTTCATTGGAAAGTTTTACCGCATACGGTAAATCTAGTAAAATTACTAAATTGAACAATTAAAAATTAAATTGAACAAATTCTATGGTGAACATAAAATCGATTTCCATGTATCCTTTGCGTTTCTACCTACAGAAAAATTACTGACAACGTACCTACCGTATTCTATGTGAAAACACGAATAATTTCAGATATTTGCAAAGGCCGATTTAAATGGGACACCCTTTATATTACACTATATAATTTTATTACAAATAGTTATCTTCGCTCGTCAAACATTTGTAATTCTTTTATCCACCGATTCTTTCAGCGTCGGGACATTATAGTCGGAACGAACCGACAATTTAATGGAAATTCGTTTCGCTATTGCGAAATAACAGTTTTCACAGAACGATATTCCTTCGGTGAGCTTCTAGTAAACGCGGCATCCCTCTTATACGCGAACTTCCTTCCAGGTTAATTCGTTGTAATCTCTTCGTTGAAATTTCCAACTTCTAATACTTGGGTTCTACCCACGACGCACTGCACGAAAGGCTTAACACGAACACACACGCGTAACACACAAGAGTTTCTTGAACGCTCTAGAGTTTCCGAAATTCCGGTTTATCATAATACGCTGATAGCTATACATATAAACGTTTTTACGCCTCCAACGCGCTCTTAACAGAAAATGGATAATATTTAGGCGATCTATACGATGGCGAAATTTGTACAACGCGCATGTAATAACGGCGTATGTTCGCACCTAATTCAGCTGATGCACGAGCTTCTTAAACTGTTCGCTTAATTTAAATTCACCGAGGAATATTCCTTTAATAATTTCTTTACGAATATTCGAAAGGAAATTTGACAAACTTGAAACTCAGTTTCATTGCTACTTTTAGTCGGGTTATTAATTCAATTATGTACCTCTCTTCCTTTATCATTTATTAAATTAGCATATGTTAGTGAAAGAACAATGAAAGATAGTTGAACTGAGAGTATTTAAATTATCGATATAATTCTTCTGTTTCGGAAAGATGTAATAAGTATTTGAGTATCGAAGATTGAGACGAAACGTTGTATTTGATACAATGATATTTATATCGAGTCGAGCAATATCTAAATGTAAATAAAGCAGTCAGTTAGAAGAATATTAATTAATATATCGCTGATATAAAAAGTCACACGAGATTTTATCTCTCCTCTACAAGAGATATTTTGTCTGCTGTTCACCTGTAATACAACATTCATGTGTATAAATTACGTATGGATGTAGGTATATTTACAAATCGAACCACGTTGTTTTTTAGTTTATGAATGCGAACGAATCAATGCACATCACGATGACAGCATTGCGCAAGAGAAATAATGTAACTCTGTTTATCGTCGGAGCGTTTACTCGACTCGTGACTCACAATCAGCCACGGTAATCCGATTTCTGATAAAAAAGAAAGAAAAAAGAGAGAGAGAGAGAAACGAGAGAAGAAAAACGCTGATCGGAAGTGTGCATCGTATCGGCGCGATACGATTATTGAAATTACGGTGAACGACAGATAGGGGAAGGGGCAGGGGAGAGAAGCACGACGTTTATCCAAATTTATGGCGGATTCGCGTCTACGTCGGATTACGAATGCACATTTTACAGGAATTCAAGCGTTTCGCGTACTCGCATCCCGCTAAAATATTTTCGCAGAGCCGGTTGGCGAAGGCCAAATGGATAGAGTGTCCCAGCTGGAAACAACCGAATGAAATACACCGACGTGTTACGAGAATCGTCGCGATAATTTTTGCTCATCGAGCGACGGTGAGGTCAAATTGCTGCCGCATCTACAAGCGAGCAACTAGCTCCGCGTTCGTTTCGCGGGTCAACGATATCACGCGGACCATGGAACGGCGATTAAATCGCGTTTCACTCACCATCTTTCCAAAACTGGAAGTACGTCGATGCGACGCGACGTTCTTTACGCAACGTCTGCGTTCGGTTCTCCGCGTTCGTTGATGACGTAGGTTAGGCACGTTAATCGTATGCAAAAGGTTCAGCATGTTCTTTTTCCGCATTGCACGCTTTTAATTTTCGTGTGAATTATTTTGCTGATAGAATGTTTATGGTACCGCTATGACGCTTTTGGCAATTGATAATAAACGAGCTAGACGAATTAGAAGACATAAAATACATTTTGTGTCCTTTTTCGAAGAATATTTGGCTTGTTCGTTTGTACGTAATTATTTTCAATTATATTAAAATAAATATGAGTAGAAACATTGTGCGAAATAATAAGATAAATAACGATCAAATTTGAATTGTCCGAGATTGCAGAAGTTACTGTTTTATATAGGAGTGCCATGTTCTATGTAGTTTTATGTTTGATCGTTAAAATGTGTTTATCAGTCACTATCGATCGCTGCTTGAACTTCTTAGTTAGATATCTTTTCCTGTATCTGAACGATATTATCTTTAGGTATACGACGAAACGTTTGAGAAAGATGGAAAAACGCGAAGACTGAAATAAGAAATACTTCGATGTACATTTGAGATTAATTAGAAAGATTCTACGTTATAATCGGCAAATGTATTCGCAGTGAATCTATATTTTTATGCGAAAAATCAACTACCAGGGAAAACACAAAAGGTTAATATACCAACTGTAATCCATAAACCATAGAAACCATGAACGCGTTAATCAGCTTAAAATATTTCAATATTTCGTTTTTTGGAACGTTTTTTCGAAACGTAACGTTCCAGAGTTGCAAAACGGTGGTGGAAATTAAACATGTGAAATAATAATTCGCTCATTGTCGCGTATAATCGATGGAAGCAGCGATCGTTCGCATTAATACTTTGCCAAATGAATGGCACAAACGGAGCACGAACGAGATTATCAATGATATTTTGAATATGATTAAACAAAATAAAGCAGTACGCAGGGAATTCTCGCTATATCGCCGATTTATCAAACAAAATAAACCCCAGAAAACCGATAATAAGAATATCGAACGTGCAAAAACAATGAACGATCAAATTGACATATAGGATTAGAACGTTCGAACGATGATCAGCGCGACAAATTTTCAACCGAGCCTGATATATGTTAATTTAATAATAAATATCGCGTTACTTGGTACTCGTTGACGCGAGAAACACACAATCAGAGATATGGCAATACATGTTCCATCTGTCGTTGCCAGATCCAGTATTTATCTCGTGTTAACGATTCGTTTTACGACAATGTGTGCAGCGTGACGTATGATTGAAATTATTTTTGGGGATAATAGCGTCCGCGCGCGACCGGTTAATTAATTCGATGCCTTCTGCCAAAAAATGGTATTACAAGTGAGAACGACGGAAATTACAGACGCGTTACGTATTTACGAAGTCAACGACGGCCTGTACATTAACTCGATATTTGCACAGGTCAATTAGCTCCGCGAGGGTATGCGTAAAACGATTCTTTCAACGCGATATCGATATTAAAAACGATTTTTCCTATCGCTGATAACATCATCTTCGATCGAACGAAGGTCCCTAACGTGTCGTCGCAAAAACGGGGCAAGCGAGATTTTAAATAAAAAGTTATTTATAACTCGATAACAGTTTTCACAGCTTCTCTCGTAAATCGTAAATTTGCGAATAAATTTTTAAAAGTTTCATTAAGCGACGTAGCTATATTTTTATACTGACAACTATGATTTTTCTTATACTGTCTGAAAATAAGTATTGGAATGAATTAAAAAATTTACGATACAATACAGCTCGAAGACATTGAGCTACAAGAATCAAGTAAATATTTTGCAAATTTTATAACGACTACATTTATCGATTATAAAATCCATTGAGAGGAATACGAAAGAAATTCCTTCATTTAGAATTTAGCAATATCGAGTACTATCGTATCGAGTAATATTATATCGTATACCGTGTTCAACCCATTCGGTCAACCGGTTTCATTTAGTTGATGAATTTACACGACATTATAATTATCAATTTCAATTTCTGCCTATCATTATCCGAAAAGCGCAACAAATTAAAAAATTTTATTCCAGTTACTATATTATGTATAAGAAAGATCAAAACTATATTTTTCCATCTTTCTAAGAAATCGAGAAGAAGCTGCTTCTATTTAATAACGCAAATAGTCTGTACAACGACGCAGTATCAATATTTGTTCGAGTAGATTAAACAAGCATCGGAATTTTATAAGCATAGGTCCTACCAAAGCATCAAATTTATGACATGTTGCGACATAGAGTAAACCAACGGGTCTTTTTTTCGGCGTTATCTTAATAACTTGAGCCATTCTCTAATTACAGGCGGAAAACACGTTTGTTATGAATGGCGATTTAGCCCTTAATATCGTAGCCTTAGCCTTAATGTCAAAGCATTAGCACTCGATAAATGCAACAAAGAGACAGTAATTCCGGGGATGCATTGTTTATGCAGAAATTACGTATTTGCGGCTTTATAAGGAACACCCGGTTCCCTCGATGATCTCAAACGTTGCAACGATGTACGCTTCGCTGTTCTTGATTGCCTTTGCTTCGCCGATATTCTGCGCGGTTTCCACATATGGTTCGAGTGACGTTTATTTTATAATTAATTCTATTTGCGTTATATATTTTATGTAAGATGGCAAGTTTGAAAGATCGTGACAGATTA
Source organism: Bombus pascuorum (assembly GCF_905332965.1). Classification (NCBI taxonomy): domain Eukaryota; kingdom Metazoa; phylum Arthropoda; class Insecta; order Hymenoptera; family Apidae; genus Bombus; species Bombus pascuorum. The sequence goes on along the minus strand of NC_083488.1, from coordinate 33,641,276 downwards.
TTTGGAAATTTGCCCAATTAATTTGCCCAATAAATTTGCCCAGTGTTCCGATAGTAAATTAACGTGTTGATTAAGATACATTAGTTCGAGCGTCGATTTGATAGTGTCTTTAAATAAAGCGAAGTGAACAGTTAGTAACGTTGTTAAATTTGTGTACTATGTTTACGTTTACGTTGAACAGATGTCCGTTTTAATTTTTTTTGTAATATCGGCGCATCAGTTACAACATTAAATTTCCTTATCGTGTTTAATTCTTCTGATTAGTTGCATAAATTTCGAAATTAACAAATATTTCGTTTTATCCGTTGAAGGCAGAACTTGTAACCAGATCTATCGTCCATATCCCTTAAACTCTCAATTAAATGAAACTTTATCTTCCGCGTGATCAAATTAATATTTTCTGTAAATAATTAAGAAAATGAATGGAAAGGCGCGGAAGGAAACAGGGTCATGCAGAGCGTGTATCAAAAGAATTAACCGAGCGAACTTATCAACGTATCGATATCGCGCGAAACGCATTAAACGATTCGTCTGATTTGAATGTTGTACAGCCGATTACGGAAAAAGAATCGTCTCGGAGTCAGCGAGATTCCCGGGACCGGCAGAATCCAGGATTATTGGAGGGGAGAAGGTCGCCATAGAGGAATATCCATTTGCGGTTAGTATAACGTGCGATCGATCTTCACGGTCGATTTGGCATTTAGAAAATCGTTGCCTCTCGTCGCAGGTCTCGTTGCAGAACAATGGTACGTTTTTCGGTCACCAAGTTGAGCATTTCTGCGGCGGCGGTATCGTCGGGGAAAAGTGGATAATAACGTCGGCGCAGTGCGCTCTCAGGCAAGATTAATACATACCGCGTTCTCGACGAACGATTTTCATGTGCACACGATTCGTACACGCGTCTTTCCTTTTTTTTCTTTTTTTATTCCCTTTTCCTTATCGCTTTACAGGGTAGAAACGAAGGCATTTCACGTGAGAGCGGGCACGTCGCGTTATTACGAGGGTGGTGACATTTATGGTGTCCAAAGCGTCGTGATACATCCCGCTTTTAACGCAATTAATTACGACTACGACGTTGGTCTCGTTGAGGTAATACATTCTCGCTTGTCGCGTTACTGTACCTGTCGTCGCTATTTAGTGACCGCTACGAGTGTCAAGATATTATCGAAACGAACGTTGAAAGCAGGCAACGTATCAAAAGGTGTAATTAATAATCGATTCGTTACTCACAAAATTAGTTTTTTTACATCTTTGATATTTTTCTTAAAAACGAAACTTCGTATCGGTTGTAACGTGCATTTTGCTGTTAGTTACATTCGTTCGTAATCGTAAATGTGTATTTTAATTCTGTGATTCATTTTATCAATTTGAATTATCGAACACCGTGAAATGGTATTTAGTGTCACAATGCATTAGACAGAAATAGACGGTTTAAGCGTTGGAATCTATCGGAGATTACACTCTTAATTATTCACGGCAACTGATAACTATTTCGTTTATCGTAATTTTCGATTTCGTTGAATTTGAATCTCCCTTAAATAAATCTCAAACTCGAACAAGAATCTAGCAACATCTTGAAAAGATGTGATAATAATTCAGTAATAATAAAATGAATTATTCGATAGATATTTCACGTTCACCTCGTTAAATAAATCATCGATTACATTTATCATTTATTATTTCCTGAAACATATACTACACTAATATTTCTTCTGACGTAGCTGTCCGACAATATAACGTACGATAGCACGAAGCAGCCCATTAAATTGCCCAAAACACATTCGATGATCGACGACGATTCGCTGGTTAAAGTTCTCGGCTGGGGTATATTCGAGGTAGCTACAATCCGAAAAACTTTCGGGTTAACGTGTTTCGAAACAGGATATAGAAACGCTGCCGTTTATTACAGTTATTCGGTCCGGTCTCGGACGTACTTTTACATAGTACGATGCGGAAAATTAATAACCAGGACTGCGAGGAAGCTAGCGGTGGTGACTTATTAACCAACAGGATGTTTTGTGCCTTATCGGACACTGCTAGACCCTGCGTTGGGGATTCTGGCTCACCTCTCATTTTTCAGAGCACGTTATTCGGTGAGTTTGAATATGCGTTAAAATTTGATTTCCCTTTTGTCGATAATATGGAGCACGTTCTCTTTGACTGCTCCATTCTTGAAACACTTGTTTTTTCAGCCGTGTGTTTTAATTATTTGAAATCAATATCAATCGTGTTTCATCTCGATATTCGACACGAGCATCGATTATGAGCGGCGTTGTTGACATTTACAGGGGTGGTATCCTGGAGTCGATCATGCGACAGGCAGTATCCAACTGCTTTTACAGCTATAGCAGAACTGAAAGATTGGATCACCGACATAACCAATATATCTTGATTTCCCCTGTATTCGAGATCGTAACGCGATGTAGGATATATTACGACTCCCTTGTAATATTTGCTACGTTGTAATACAGCTTCCTTTGTGATATTCTGAAAGAACGTCAAGTTCCAGTAGATTTTATGGTAGAACGGTTTTCTTCGAAACGTCTTAAATATGAAATGCATCTTAAAATAACGGAGAATATGTGAATTAATTTTCCAGCAGAGGTAAATGTATGATATCTTCGATGAGTAATATCGCTGTATAAAATATGTATTGTAAAATAAAATATGTATATATCCTGTATATATAATTGCACGAAATACGTGACTATTTTCTCTGTTTCCCGCTTTTCTCGTGCGAGAGTATGAAAAGAATTTTACACGAAGCTTGGCTGCAAACGCTTTATTAGAAAGTTATAAGCAAATATTGAACGTAGCGTGCAATGGATATTGTAACAAAGTAACGGATTCTGCACTGCAGAATATTTAGAAAGTTGATAGATGACTCAGTCGGATGTTGATGTTCTACAAAAATTTTCGAGAAATCCACGATGCGATAAATTCCATATTATCCATGTCTAATCTCTATCAACAGTAGCATCGCAAAAATATGTCACTTTTATATAAACATAAAAGATATAACTTAGAAAAAACGAAGCTGGCACCCCGCTGGGGGTAGCCACCCACATGCTATATTTATTTTTTTTTTTTTCACCAATAAGATATAACACTTTACCAAATGTCCATAAGGACAAATTGTAAAAAACCAAAATAAACTAAAAAAAAAAAAACTTTTATATAAGAAATCAAGGATATTAGGTCACAGTCGTGTCAAATTGTTTCAAGATACGAGATATATAGAAACAAATAGAGTAAACACGATCGATTTTTTGTATTCCGTACAGATTCATTTTATGCTCCACTAAATATTTGATTGTAACTTTGTAATAAAATGTTTTCCGCTAAACTTCGTGTAACTTCTTTTCCTCCTTTCTCGTCTTTAGATCATGTTCCTACAACGCGTTGAGAAAAGCAAGAAATAGCCTGTATATTTTTAGAATCTAGTGAATTAGAAGGAACGTTTTTCTTATTAGAAAATCAATAAAACTTCAACAAGAATTATGAAGATATACGAGGTGTTTGGAATAAAAGCGGGAGAAAATTTGCTAAGAAATAGAATGTTTTAAACATTCTGTGTGTCGAGAGATTTATCGAAGCAGAGTGTAGAACGTACGAGACAAAATATCGATGCTCTTCTGCAGGGAAACTGATAGAAATCCGTATAAGCCGAGAAGAGAAACATTTCCCAGGATGACATTGGAAAGACACAGAGAAAGAGAAAGAGAGAGAAAGAGAGAAATGTTTAATTTCGAACCTCCTCGAGACGTCGCGGCGTGAGCTGATAGCTTTCGACTGGCCATTGCAATAATCCTATTAAACCGCAGACACGATCCAATAACTTTTCTGTCACTGGCTGCTTGCACCGTCGTTCGTTCGACTGTTATTTTTATTCCGCGATCCAGTGGTCATATTCGCTCAGGATACGGATACGCGAGAAGCTAAAATAAATCAACGCTGGATTATCATTTCCTTTGACAGCTCAAGCGACATCATAATTAATGGTAAAAGGTAATGGATGCGAGTAATCGAAATTGGTAAAGAATTGAGAAAAGAAGAAGAAAATTAGGTAAACGTATGAGAATGAAGAAAATTGTGTACAAAACAAGATGCAACTATTCTTTATATTTTATTTTATATATAGCGATCTTTTATCAAATAATGTTCCAACAAAAGGAAATAATTTGTAATTTTAAGGTCCGTGCGATTTCCAATATTCAACTGGAGAATAATAAGAAAATAATAAAGTCGAATTCAACGATTTTGAATCTTATATAGCTTATATAAAATTTCAATCTTTTCGCCGACTTTCGTCATCTGTTATTTATTATCCAATAAATTTCAAAATATTGGACGCTCGAAGATTGTTCGCGTTTAACGATTTCAAAGAATAAAATTTATTTAAATAAATTGAACGATGATTTATCAAAACCGAAATATTAATTTTCTATTTTAGTACAACATTATTTAGTACAGTTATATATTTCGCTTCACGAACAAAAGGTTTAGCGTTTCTTATCAGATTTTTTCAATTTTCCTGCACAAAACCAGAAGGAAAAGAACCATATGGATCTCATAAGTTGTAATAATCCTTAAATAACATAATTTCTGAAATCGACCAAGTAACGCACAAAATACAAAATTAGAAGGAAATGTCGCCCCTGTCACGGAACATTCTCGCCGTTTTTCACTACCAATTCACAAGCGCCAATTGCCAACCACGCATTATCTGTGCTGAAACTATTCGTTGGAAGTATAAGGTAAATCGACCCACAAATAATTTGGAGCAGCGACTCGACCGATCTTTTTTGTATCGAGAAAATCATTGGAAATCGTTGGAGCGATCTTGGACGAGCGTTTTAATTCTCGTCGACTCCAGGTTACCGCGACACGGCGCGTCTCAGCGAACCGCAGGATTAATCCGAAAACCATGGCTCCGATTCAATAAACTTTCCGACACCTTATTCATTTACGAGCGCTAGTCGCGAAAGCTCGTTTCACTCGGTCGACTATTTCCGCAGCGTCAGAGGACAAAGGAGAACCGGTTCGATACTCCGCGCCGACGAGGACGCGGACGAGCAAAGATGCCAAAGATGAGAAACTACGGCTGATATTGAATTAACCTTAATGCACCGGTAATGTCATCGCGACTATTGCGACAGAGTTATTACGTCCTAGTGACGCAATGCGTATTACGCGCCTGTTACAGAATGGTAGCGCGCATGAGAGCGTTGCCTCGTTTTGGTAAGAATCTTAGCCAAGAGGCACATTAAGCTGGAAAACATTGCTCTCTGTATCCAAAAACTGACAGTTGCTGGCGAGGATATGGAAAATTCATGGTAATGGTTGCTGTTGATATTTTGGCTGTAATTATTTAGCTGGCGAAATGAGGATTCGAGGATTGCTTTTTGTAAGATATTTACTTGGAGAAACGTATTTTGAGAACAGTACATTGAATACGATTTGTACTGAGAATTTGGTATTTTAAACCCTTTAATATATAAATTTCTCTTTGAATAAACTTTTTGTAATAAAAGACAATTAAGAATAAAATTCGGCGTAAAATATATATCTTTTATAAGGTAATATGGATCTGAGCATATATATATATATATATATACGTATTTTTTAATACGAAGTATCATAATTCGGATCTACAAAGAGATCAAAGGCTAAAATATTCGCTTAAATTAAAAACAGTCTAAATTAATGTTCGTATGTGTGGCGGGTATGTGCATTAAGTACTCGATATCTGTAATTAGAAAAGAAAGTCAAAGAAAAGAGCATACGATTATTATTGGAGAGTGTATTAATACATTTTACCGTCTATTTTCGTTAGTATGGGTATAGCGAAGAAAAGAATTTATTTAAATATCAGTACCTTCCATATAGTTGATAGATCTGTTACTCGATACATGCATAAATAATTCTCTTATACTTAAGCATGTTTGTGATTATTTCTGAAAATCACCGTATCAATGTATTTAGTATTTCATTCACATGCGTGTGATCGAAGTTCTTGAATTATGAATACTCGTATTTTTGTATTTCGATACTCCGTTTGATCAGCTGTGCTGATACGAGCTCTCGGCCTCTCGGCGTATAATTTATGACTAATATTTAACTTTTTAATTTTAGTATTACAAAACTGATAAGTGGAGATCCGTGAGATAGTCGTTTCGAGCGTTTGTTGCGAAAGTAAATAAATACAAAGTATTTTGCTCGTATTCTATACTAAGATAAGTAGGACATTTAGCAATTCCACCAAATGTACAATGACTGGAGTAAATATCCGAATACTTAAGACATTTCCTATGAATTTTATTTTCATCGCAACGAGACACGACTGTCGTAATTAAATAGGCAAAATTTAAAATGGGCTTGAATCGATCACCAAAATGTAATATTTGGACAGCCAATTACCCATTGTACTAATAATTGCATAATATTACAATAGGACGACCTTTGCAACGATTGATAATTGTTCTTAAATTATTACTTAATAATCAATAAAAAAATTTGAAAAAATGTCATAAGATACACGTAGCACATTCACAAAAGTTTTCCACAAGCATGCAAATACCTTCACGAGTCATTCTACATCTTTTACTACCTGTAAAGGTTAGTTACAAATTTCACCGTCCTATTGTACCGATGCTTTCAACGAAGCATCTTAGACAACAGTTTCGACCTATCTTTCACAAAGTATCTCGCGGATAATCAGACTTCTCGCGGGGGAAGGCAAAGAGAAGAAGAAAGTCACGTCACGAAGCCGAGGAGAAAATAGTCGGTGAGCCGGCTTTATCGCGAGCGTACGATAGGGGAAAGGAGTTTCTCGACGGGCAATGAAGCCGAAATTTCTTCCTGTGGTGGCTCGATTAACCTCCGGAGCGCGGGGCGGTTGATAATCATTCCGTAGAAGGAAGCAGGTTGCGCGGCAACATCCACAGCACGACTAGAACATATCAGAATGCGGTGTCGCAAGAAGCCACACCGTCGCCGGGGACACTTATTGCGACAATTTGGCAAGATCTTTGGCAATATTAGGGTTGCTTCGAGTTATCCCACGCCCGGAACACATTCGCCTGGCTCTTTTCGGTACGTTAGAAACTTAATAATATAAAACGAAGCAACGAGTGAACAGCGGGCGCGCACAATGAAGAAACCGGCCATCTTGCGGTTGGTGCCGGTTGCAACTGAAGAAATAAAAGAGAGGAAAGCCGTAGGTAGAGACCAGAGTTTGCACGGTCTGGAGATTGTATCGGAATTTTCTCGGAGTTGACCAAGACTACGCGAGCTCTGTAATTACTGTTTGCCCCCGCTGAGAGTGCACGGAATGGATACGTTCCGGTTGTGCCGTGCTTTATCGTTTTTGGTTCCATGCAATGATCGTGATACGTATCTGTTAATATTGGTCCGCTATATACCGTGGCGTAGCTCGCTGGCAGATTTGCATATTTGCTGCTACGCAAATAAAAGGTATTATGGGGCAGCAAAGAACGGAGAGTAAAGAACGAAATGGTTTCGTATGAATGGCCGTTGCGTTATATCTTGTTAACGGAGAAAACCTGAGTGGATAATAGCGATCGCTACCAATTATTTTCGAGTGCAGCAACAAAAGGTACATATAGGTAATAATCCCATAAAAATATCGCATATATATATATATATATATTCGTGTAGGATCTGATGAACAGAGAGAAATTCAGTAATGTAGAGGTAAATATTTTTGGACTTTTCTAAAGAATTAATTTTAATCGCCGATTATTTCATTCGTCAAAATTGATATAGGTATGTAATTACAGATATTGATATGTAAATATCACAATTTATTGGAAAATTATCGGATACAAATGCACACCGTTTATGCAAAAATAAGTTACGAATAGTATATACCGATTATTTCAAATCTTTCGATAAACAAAAAAGTACAGACTGAAATTTTATTCGAGCAAAATAGTCCTCAATTTTCATTCCCCTTATTCCTATTCTTTACGATTACTGTCTCGCGGCAAGAGTTTCGCTTATAACTTTCATTTCAAGTTGGAGCATCATCGAGCTCCGACGTGTCGCTGGTTTTGGTATATGGCTACAATAGGGACGCGTTGGATAATTCAAAGGACATTCGTACCGTTCGCGAAAATCCACTCGTACGATGGTCCATAGATGCCGCCCCATTCGAGATCCGAGAATATCTCGGTGGAACGAGCAATATAAATGTACGGAGTTGCTGAATAGAACGGAGGATGTCTAGTGTGTTTCTCCGCCGTGTGACCGTTTTTCTTACTTTACGTCGTTTAAGCGGGGGCGATGCGGTATGGCGTGGCGTGCGGCACGCGCTAACGAAAATTTAAAAGCGTTATCAGACGGGATGCTCGCGACTTCTGAAAGCGGGGACACTCGTTTAAGAGTGGTTCCCCGTGACAAATTCCTGATTTGCAACTCCATCCCGTTGGCCGTTTGTCGGTGCGCCGCTATAAAAATTTAACAACAGACGAATGGCACGCATTACTTAAGATTACGCTTGCCCGCTTCTTTGTAAAGACTTTAACGTTTCTCCGTCCGCTTCTCACTGTCGCTTGAAGATAAATAGATGCTTTTGATCAACGGAAATGTGAACGTTTCAAATAGATTGTTTTTATATGTAACAATTGACGATAATATATCGCATTTAAATTGAACAATTATATATCATATTTCCAATACATCAACCCAAACGTTTTATCCTTTCGTTCAATAACATATAGGAGCATTCAAATAGATGTCATAAATTTGTTGATAATATGATATCTAGAATATCAAGCAAATCCACGCAGAATCTTGATTTCTTCATAGAACCTATCTAATTTCTTCTTCGATGTAAGAACAAATAAAAGTGTCTAGCTTTGAAGAATCCTCGAAGCATCGAAATACCGCTTTCATATTTATCTTTTACAATTCGTCGACAAGGACAATGCTTGCATGTAATTTGCCGTTGTTGGAAAATGAGGAACGTCCTCCGGTCGAAACCAACATCGACGTTAATGCGATACGCGATAACGCGACATAACGCACCCGATGCAATATGTATTTTGATGCATAAATCATAAGCATGGTATTAAAACTGAGAGAAGCGAGTCCGTGGGGGCGGATACGTGGACGAATTCGCTCCTATATATCGGCATACGTTTCAAATCCATCGAGGAAGAGTTGAATTCTAATGTTGTATGAAAAGTAGCCAGCCAGCGACCAGACGTCGTTTTCAATTCAGTGACCTTGCGCATTATGTTTCACCTATTGATACTTAATATCCGTACACGTTGCAACTTTATCCGGAAAGAGGGAAAACACGATATCGGGCCTACGAATGGAAATTTAGTGAAACGAATCCGTTTCTAAAAAAATGGGCATCGCGGAATATCCAAATATTCCCCTTTCGAAGTACATTCAGGCAGGGATAATTAGTTGAAATACTGAACTGCGCTCCCTGTATCGATATAGACCGAGTGAAAAAGTGGAACGAACCGGAGAAACGTAATACGCGCAAATTTAAACGTAGGTACACTTTTTTAATGGACGACAGTTTGACAAATCCTCATATCTAGGTCGAAGGTAGTAGCGTTTTAACGTAGATACATACGTACGAACTGATATGTAAACACGATACCTCTACTGGATAGTTTATTTAAGTAGACCCTATATGCGGAAATTCTCATATAAAATTTATCATTCCACGCACGTAGAGATCAAATTACAGCAGAACTGCCAGTATTGGTATTCCTGCTATCCAAATGTTCCAGTATTCGAACATTCTACTACTTAAACGCTCCATTATCTAAATAGTTCTTCGTTACTTCGATGTGAAATCGATATTATAGAGGTCAACACCTTGTGTATAACAGGACGTAAGAGAAAACATATAATGCTATCTGTAGACTAAGATACGTTTTAAAAACCAGAATGCGATAATAGCGTCAGAAAAGTTGCAAGATACGACGCTGTTAAAGACGCTATCATCTTGAAATATATTTACCATTCTCGTATATACACAAATATATTTAGCAGGTATTCAAATGATTTTATTTTTTTCTTTCTATTATAACATAGACCTTTAATTGCATTTTCAAAAACATCTTTCTCAAAAGACAACCATATCACGGTAACTATCTCCTTGCCAATATACGCATATTTGCATCACGATCTGAGAAACACGGTGATCTAACTACTTTCGTCGTAGTTCCATATATAACAAAAAAAATTATGTAATTCGATTTGCGTTCGTCAAACAAAACCGAACAAATATCAGCCAAAGTACTTTGGTTTCGATCGCTACAAACTTATCGATGGTGCTTCTCCAAATTGTTATCAGCATGTATTACGTAGAGAATGATACGTCAAAAGGCAACCCAGCCACTCATAGTTCCGAAATCGATACACGCCGAGTGCTTGCTTTGAAACAGTACACAACGACAGGGAGCACGCGGTTAAGCAGTAACCCGAATCAGCCGAAGATTTACGATTCCGCGATTGATGTATACGATCACGGAGATTTTGGCAAAGTTCCCCGACGACATGATGTGCAAATAATCCCAGCAGGCCCCTCGACATTTCGCCTCTGGCCGTCTGCTTCCTTCTATTTCACTTGGACGACCCTCGCAAAACCAAGCAGTTTGGTGGCTCCTGTCGTGCGTGACATACCCACAGACGAGATTCTACTCCGTAGTGCTATCCCTCCTGCTTAGCTGTTGGAAATATGGCATGGTCTCGGCACTAGGAATACGAACTATCGACTAACACAATTCGTCCACTGCGAGGACAGTTTTATCACTGGGATGTAGAAACCAAGCACTCAAGGCAACAACCTTAGTCAGAACTTAGTGGCGGTTCAAAGCTTGAGTTATTCTACTTACGAAGCGGATCGAGAAATTTTGGAGCCAAAGTAAATACGTATATAGCAATCATTATGTTGCGTTCGAGTTAAATGAACAAGAAATTTAGCGGAAGATTAGGTGACGCGATAAAATTAATATTTATTTAGATTAAATAAAAATGTTATATTTCTAATTAGTTTCGTGGTTCGCATGACGGGAACTTGACACGATTTTAAGAAATCTTCGAGTATAATTTTTGGTGTCAGGGATCGTGTAATTAGTTGCTTTCCTCTACGAAATACGAGCCTGCTTCGTAGTAGGTGCTGTTAACCTACATCGGCAAGAGAAGGAGTGAAAATAAGATTTCCAGTGGCTAGAAAAGGTTAAGTCTGTGCCTTCTGCGGTTCAGCCGAATAATCGAGTTAGCTCTTGTCGTATTGGCAAACGTTTGAATATCCATGGAGACTACGACTTGTTGGTACCAGTACATTAGTACCTTGTTATCCAAAGGGTAAGTATTTAAAGACATTGGATCCCAAGGTCATTGAATCCTACATCTCCGAATACTATTAATCCAAGGCCGGTGGATCACTAGAATCATAAGTTCATCGAAAGCTATTTTTTAAGGAGATACGTGAAATTCGACAATCTCAAAGTTCCGATTCTACTATACAGATTTTAACGATCTCAGGGTTTACTTTATGGATTTTAATGATCCCACAACTTTATCGTACAAAGGTCTAGTGATCTTGGTAATTTCGCATGAATTCCAGGGACATCGAGATATCGTACGATCCACTGATCCTCGAAACTCGATATATATGTCTCGATGCTTCAGAGTTTGGGTAATCTGCGTCTTTAGATATGCAGAATATTTGATAGACTTTGAACTATTGGTCGCACGAATATTGTCCCATTTCAATCCAAGTCGCATCGGCGGAATTCAACGATGATATCCATTGGCAAAGTCGCGATTTTTTTGTCGTCGTTTATCTTAACATCTGAGTAAATGCTTTAAAAGGTGATACAGTCCGGTATCCGGAAGCACGTAAAATGTAACGATGTGACGGCTAATTAATTACAGAGCGAATAGTCGTTTGATTTACTAGATGGAACCGCGAGATAATCTACCCGCGACCAATTTTATATTTCAGCTGTCTACAACCGAATTCCTGCTAGCCTGTGTCATCCTTAAAATATTCGGCGTACATCTGCGTGATATTACGTAATATTATTTGTAATAAAATTTAATTAACTTCGCCGTTACCACAACCACCAATGTCACGAGTGTCTGCATAATATGCGATGGTAAATTATATCTGACGTAGCATCGCGCAACGCTCATTTCTATCTACCATAATAACGCAGAATTGAACACGATGGCGCTATCGACGATTAGCTTCCGTGCCTCGTTAAGCCCGCTAGTCGTGTCTCATATTTTTACGGAACTTTTCCTCGATTCCAGCTTCAATTCCCAACGAGGCTCGCGACCAACTATTCGCTGCCGCGATCGATTTGCTGCCCCTTGTATTCAAACCGCTCGTGCACGTATCGCGTCGCATCGCGAACAGTTATTTCCCATGGCTGTCATTGTCCGGTTAAATTAATTCATTAAAACTGACAGGCTCTGCAAATGCTGACGAATGGAATTAAAAAGGAAACACGACCGATATGTACGCATATCAGCTCGATATTTTCTCCACGTCGATTTTATTCTATAGCGAACGAGAGGGCTACGAAATGCGACTAACGTTTCGTTTACCATAAAAAGCGATGTGTTACAGCTCGCGATAGATCTTAAACGATCGTTCGAGCTTGAAAGAATTTCCGCTTGAGAGAAATATTTTGCTCGAAAGTATTTAGATACTCGCTTACTTTTCAAAACATGTACTTTAGGTAGAAAATTACGATTGCGAATCGAGATACGAATAGAGATTGTGGTCGCTATAACTCGAACGGAGTATAATATATTATACGTATACAATGTGCAATAACAGAACTGATATTTGTAATCGTAAAACCTTATAGAATTGTTTTATCATTCGATGATTATTCGTTTTTGAATTGCGAAACTTGAATGAATTTGATTCGCGAATGAAATTTCAAAATGTTTCGTACAATACGTACGATATATTCGTAAAATGTTTCTATAGATGTTCATATACTTTTGCGAGCTACCGTGTTTGTAAAACGCATTGTATTAATTAAAACTTACTTTTCAGGCTATCCAAATCATTTCAATAAGCAAAATCTACTAATTGTAAGTTCCTTTTACATCTGTTTGCGAAGTGAAACGAAATTGGCTTGTTAGCAGACGTGCGGGTAGCTGGTATTTCGCACAATCGGATTCGTGTTTTCAATCTACACTTTACAAGTTACACGCTGACGGCGCGGCAGCATGAATGTCTGTGGCAGCGGTCGAACGATCGAGAACCGACATACGAAGCGCGAACCTTGATTATTCCGGTGGTTACTTCGCGGAGTTTCCCAATCACTTACGAAGCGGGATTACTCGTTCCAGTTTCACGTCTCAACAAATTTCTCTCTCATATCGTCCTAACACATCATACGAAACTCCGTGTATGTACGGGGAGGTAGGATTACAATCATACGAAGATCTAATCGATCACTTTTCGCGATCGCGGAAAACGGGGCCATATGACTCTCGACATAAAAGATATAACTTAGAAAAAACAAAGCTGGCACCCCGCTGGGGGTAGCCACCCACATGCTATATTTATTTTTTTTTTTCTTCACCAATAAGATATAACACTTTACCAAATGTCCATAAGGACAAATTGTAAAATAACCAAAATAAAAAAAAAAAAGAAAAATATGACTCTCGACGAAAAACGAAGACATTCATGATTTTTCATAGTGCCCGAAAATTCCTTGCACTAGGTACCTCCTTCGTTCGTTATAAATATTAAATTATAATGCTAAATTATACATATAAAAATCTCAATTTGCTCTATAATATGGCCTAATAGATAAGTTGATCGTTAATTTTTACACAAAAAGTATCAGACGATGCTACTAAGAACTTCGATCACATGGAAAAATAAACTATGAGTAATTATTTATCGCATTTAGAAAAAGAACTTTAGTTTTTCCTATTTTCTTCGTGCTTTAGTAACAAATACTCTGTCATAAACCACGAAGTTTCTAGAGGTTCTTGCGACGATACCTGAATATCTAACGGTTTTCGAGACTACCTCGAACCCTGTGGGATGCTGAACCCCCTCATCCACCCCTATGGTAGAAAGCCTCTGTTCCCTTTACAGAGATAAATCGCATTGAGGGCATCGCGATAGAAGGTGGAACATTAGGTGCTAAAATCTCTCGACAAGCACAATTTCATATAGCTCTCAATCACAGTTCATTTAGAACATTACTTTCTGTCAATCACTGATAGTTTTGTACAGTGACAGATATGTGATTTTTCTCGATAATACTACGTCAAAATGATAATGAATTCTGTTCTAGAATAGTAATGTAATTTGTATTTTTCATTCATTTACAATGAAAGCTACTGACACTTTTCGATGGTTCGAGAAACAAGAATTAGCTGTAACTTTTTTTATAATCTCTTACTTTTCGTAACTTTATTATAATCTGCTTACTCTTTTGACAGTAGTATTGATACAAGGTGACAGAAAAGCCAGAAAATTCAAATATACCGGGGTTGATGTATTTTTGAAACGCACTGTAGTTTAATTAATTTCAGCTATAGAATCAAAATTATAATTGGGAAGAAAGAAATTTTAAGATTTTCTAAAATAGTGTTAACTGGTGTATGTAGCAAATTGTATATTTTCGATGGATTTATTTCCGAGTTACGAATTGTTATTTAAATTTGAAGGAAGCTTAGGCGATCGAACTTGCAGCGTTGTAATAAAGAGAAAGAAGGAACGAAAGATATAAGGGTCGGAGAAAAAGAAAAAAGCAACGTTCTCCTCTGGGCCCAGCTAGTGGACTAATCAGTAGACGCAGCAATAGCAGAGGTCAGACGATTTATTCGTATGGATGCGATGATTAGACGAGGACTTTTGAGAATTCTCTGCTGATAGGGATTTCTCTAGCGACAAGTGCAGGTGACCTGCTACAGCTTCGTTTTAAATTTCTCATCTTCTTACATCCTACGAGATAAATTACATTTATTCATGGTGCGAGGTATTAGTTTCATTTCATTTTGGAAAAAGATACATCGATAATTTCAGAAATAAGTTTGAGATGAAATAGTCGTTATGAAATTCCAAACTAAAGAACATCCAATTTTTACAAAAGAATATATCTAGAATAAGAGAAAAGAAAAGAACATTAATCGTATCAGATGGTATCGTTTCCAATGGCTGAACTAGGAATTTTTATACGGAAAGGTGAAATTTAAACGCGCAAAAGTGCACTTAATATATCCAAATATCCAAAATATCGTACTTCAACCTTCTTTTCCAAGAATTATGTGCATAAAAATATGAACTTGTAACAAAGACTTAAATAATTTTTTCTTAGCAGGTTTATAAACAATCTGTTCGTTCGACGATTATAAAAACGGTATATCGAAAAAAGAGGGAATTGAAAAGAGCTTCTCATTCGTGACATTTCGTTTAGTTAGGCGCGATAGGTCAGGGTTAATTGGAATCGGTAAAGATCTCGTCTCGCAGAACGAAGCGGACGGGTACGAGCTGTAATTTATTTTGGTTCTCCGACCATACGGAACGAAGGGTGCTCTGTGACTCAATGGAATCGTCTCCGTAATATTTCAGCGGCGCGTTTCGTCCGGAAGTTGCCTCTCGTGCCTCGAAAATACTATTTAATTAACAGACTGGATGAAACAATACGCGCGCACTCTTCTAAAACGTGTATCAGAGGTGATTGGCGGCTATTGAAGCGGGTCAGTGATTTTATGAAAATATTTAAAAAGCTTTTACGGAAAAGGTTGTTTCATAGGCACTTAATTTATTTGCAATCGGACCTGCGCGAATTAATTTTATCGATTCTATGATACTTCACGAACCGTTATCGCGATTGGAGAATATCGTATGAAATTTATTTCCGTAACCTTTTCTTCGCCGCTGAGTTTCAATAAGTGGTTTAAATTCTATTTTTAATCAAAATTCTGATTCGAGTATCTGACTATGCTTCTCAAACACTGAGATGTATAAAGAGAGATAGACGTATCATCGTTCATGCGACACTATAACGAAGGTTGACTTGAAGATAGTGATAAAAAAATGTACAGATATCGAATATAAAAATCAAAGTAAGACGGAGAACGATCTTTTGCTTGTCTCGAACAGTATATTTTTCTTATTTTTCTAATTCTTTTTCTTTCTTGATTTCCTTCCTACTATCTTATTTAAACAAATCTCTATGTAAGTGAAACGAACGATTTCCTTCAAAATAATGAAATTTTCCCCTGCAGTAGAAAAGACTCGCGACTACTCTAGTTGCCGCAGATTAAAGTTCTAACGCGTCTACGAAATATTCGTTTCAATGTTTTCACGTTTCCCGCAATCAAGTGTGAATAATATATTACGTGAACATAGGTTATTAGAGCTGCTGTACGTGGTTACAACCACGCGAGAGGAAGAGAAAGAGGGAAAAACGAGTATTTCCTTTGCGACATATACATCACAGTGGCTACGTGGTCTCGTTTAAGTGCGACCGCTACTGAATAATGAACGTCACAAAACGTCCCAAATTCCGGAAACGGGGTGTACACTATTTCCGTCAGGGGAGCAACAATTTTGTGCAGTTTTATATCTTCGCGGCGAGCAGTCTACACATGTTTTTCAATGTGTGTGCCACACGTTGAAAGCTGCCTCTGTCCATTCGTTACAACATGCATGACTTACGTCACGCACACCCTGCTTTCTATCACCATTTTACACGAATCTTTCTTTTGTTACGAGGAATTATTAGGATGTCTCACAGGAAACGTACGTGTATTTATCGTCGATATTTTAAATTCTTCTACAGCGTGTCTCATTTTAATGCATCTATGCAATTATCTGCCGAACTATTCATTATTTAAAGAAATGTGTTGAGATTGTGGATGTTAATTACCGAAATAAAAGTAAAGGAGCACTGAGGTTACACTTAGAATTCGTATTAAAATAGTTTTAGATTTATTTGATAAACGATTGCCAGGATCTTCGTCGATGTACATTTGCACGCGTCTCGGCACTCTCTTTCTTTCACCATCTTCCATACCACGCTGCCAACGGAACAGTCACATCTATCTGTTTTTCCAGATGCCGCGCACACACACATTTCAACACACTCATATTCACATACGTGTGTCACTACTACGCGGCCAATCTAGTCTAGCACGCAAAATTTTACGTATTTCGATAAAATGTTTGAGACGGTAGTTATTCCGTTTCAGAAGGGGAGAGCGATAAATTTTGACTTATGATAAATTTTGTCTCAATGGCGGTGTCTTCGAAATCTCAAGGTAACTTTTTCTTTCTTTTTAATGCAACTACATATATACATTTTAATTGTTTAATAGTTTGTCAGAAAACGCATAGATCGTAACCATAGTCTTATTGCTTCATCGTCAATAGCCATTTTTAATGTCAGTTACAAAGGTCGCTTTTTCGTCAATTTTCCGCGTTTGAACAGCAGTGTTTTTATCGCCCTTGCGGTTTTCGCGTTTCGTTTTTGGCCTACGAAGTTACTATCCCTACTGCAAAGTTTGCAGAAACCTACCGTCGACGGATTTCTCGATAAGACACGTTTAGGAGCGGTGTTTTATTAGCGAAATGACAAAACCTATTAGCTGCGTAATTACGTGGTCGTTAAATGCGCGTTAAAACCGTCGCTTTGACGGCAAACGTGATATAATATTTTGATATAGGAAATATTTGCTTAGGATAATCGTTCGCTCGAAACGTGCCTGAAGGCTGAACAACTTTTCACAAGTGTCGAAAACGGATTCACGGAATCGATGTTCTAGATGTACAGTTGTACTGTACTGGCCAAAGAGCTCGGTATAAGCTTAGATAAAATCGACATCTGTTTCTAGAAACAATTAATGCTAGAAGCTAGCAGCAAGTCGATCCTTGACGTCGAATAACGTCTGAGAATCGTCGCGACGTATTTCTCATGTTAATGAGAAAAAACGATCAATCACGTGTATTCATTTTATAAAACCGTTTTAATTTCAAGATGGTATAAATTGGTTCGAGATATCAACGGAATTAACTACTATTCGTATGGAAAATTTCTTTTAACGAAATTATACATCAAGGGGTTAATAAATATTTATTTCTGTCAGAGATAATAAAATAATGGATTTCCAAAAGAAATGTATTCCAAAGGATTTGCATTCGTATTTATCGAGGAAAGTAATCAATTATAGATATAACGGATATGCTGAAAGAAATTGCGTTCACGTTCCATTCAATCATCGGTCGACAAATCTCGTTTAATTTTAGTATTACTTAAAATACCGATAGGTACATTATATTTTTGGAACTTCCAGAGTAGAATATTAATTCTTTTTATTTAGTACTTGGCATAACCTAATTTCGACTCTCTCAAGCTTTCGCGAAATAACATTTTATAAAATAAATATTTCTCTAAGTGAAATTTATCTTGTAATTAAAACTGTCTACGCGCGCGGCAGATTTCATTTGTTTACGATTCTTTGCCTAGCTGGTTTCTAAAAGTTACTCATCAACCACGCGCACATTCCACGAAAACGAAATTTACCAGCAACACCATGACGGTGTAAATTAAAAGCGCATGCCGTGGCTATTTCGACGAATAAACAATTTACTGTGGTTATGAAAAAACATTTGCTCGCTCATAAACAAACGAGCGATCCAATTTGTTGGAAATACATTTAGGGGATAGCCGGAGCCGAGTGTCGCGTTGTAAACATAATACAGCGAAAATATAAAACATACCACGTTAATTGTAGCGATGTTAATTATTCGTTAGAAGCTAAGCGAGAATTATTCGAATGACGGATAGGTACGTTACGTATTTCGAATTATACTTTCTGGTGGTTATACGTATCTTTTATTGACAAATATATTTTACTTAAATAAGATTTAGATTATCTGTATCTTTTTTCTTTTTACAAGCTCGTTATATTCTTGAGCCAAAAGCTTCGTTCAAAGTCACGGTCAATTACGTCTCTTTCACGAAATTTAAACCAAGTTGTAAAGACTGGAATTTCAAGCTAACCAGTCCGAAAATGTATCCCGTTCAATGCGCGTGGAACAAATCAGACTGCAAGACAGGCATGCTCCAGGGTCCGAACAAAAATGCATATTAGCACGTAGCTTGTCGCACCGATCGCGTTGCGCACAATACAACGGGCAGTATCGAATGCCTTCGAGCTGTGCAGTACGCGCGACACGCGTGACACGCGACACGTGTCACACTCTCCCAATCGGCCACGCAACTCGATTTATGTGCAGATACGATCTGTATGTATGGGATCGTAGTTAGATCGAAGTTATTTCACTGGAGAATTTAGCGCGTGCCGAGGTGAAGACGATCCCGATTCCGACGATTCCAACGATCGTTATGCTACGTTTACAGAAATATACGGAATGTTCCGAATTTTCCCAGTGAAATTTCATCGCTTAATAATCTCTGTCACGTCGTAAAAGAAATTTTTCACCTAACAAACCATTCATTTACAAAACACTCGTATCGATGTACTATCGCTTATATTACTGTATTATTAGTTAAACTAGTAATACAATTACGAACAATATTTATTCATATTACTCGTTGTATGTTTGTCCATTACGGCTACCGTAAGAATATGAATTTTAGATTTCGAACTTTCACGATTGTAAGACGATATATTATTGTTGATTTTACGGGAGCGATCGCATGTATTTTGCGTCAATGTTTCGTACACGTTGCAGTGTTCTTCTTCAGATCTGAAGACACAGACAGATACGACGATTGCTCCTGTAAAATTAATACGACGAGTAAGTAACATAGCTTTTATAATATCCTTGCAAAATGTAACATATTCATAGATGAACAAGTTTATCGCACGATCTAAATATATCAAGCAAAGGATCAACAGTAAGTATTATGGACGAAGTACGTACATAAACTTTATATTAACTTTTTCAGCATAATATAAAACAACCCCTAGAGCGTAAAAGAGAGCTAATCGATACGTGAAGAATTTCACGGAAGGAAGGAAGAAGCCCTTGAACGTAGCTCGTCTCAAAGATTCGGTAACTCGAAAATTAAGAATTCCTGTTTGATCTTGGTCCCCGACACTTTGAATCATTATGCATACCTCCGTCGATTCCAAGCACGGAGGACCGAAACAACTTTCTCCAAGGTTGAAAGCGACGCGAATCAGTCCAACGATCGTCGGAACGAGGACAGAACCACGGGAATCTCTGTATCTCTGTCTCTCTCGTTTTCTTGGGGTCTTGCCACCCTGCATAATGCATCGCGGAACGCCGTTAAAGGCAAAGACGAAACTTCTGTGACGTGGAACGCCAGAAGCACACACGTCTCCCCTTGTCGCCGCTTGTCTCTTCCCTTATCCTCTACTTCAGCCCCTTCTCTCCCTCTCGTCTCAACGCTTCCGTGCAGCAATTCTCGAATTATTTGTTTCCTCCGCCCAACCCGCCGAACGTGCCAGCAAAACGTAGCCAGAGAGGTTTTAATCGTCTCAGACGGTGATTAGGAATTACAGTTACCTTAAGATTAAGAAGAGGACGCGTCGCTGCTGTAATTAATAGCTCGTGCTTTATATAGCACGCTCTGATTATACTTACGTTGATTTAGCAACTTGCAAATTGTTAGACTGCGAAATATGTTGGACAGAATGTAAATGTGTCTTGATATATTGGAAGACAGTTTCATCAGGTTGCTTATTTTCGTGTTGTACGTGTTTGGTATAATATATTACGTTTTAAATAAATTTATAAAAGACTTTGTCACCCTTTTACGTTTATAATTTACACGTCGACGGCATGCTAAGAGACTTTCCGGCAAATTGGTTCGAAACAGAAGATTTTTCTTTTTCTCTTTTACGATCTGGATTATATTTTTTCAGTTTTAAGAATCTCTCATAGAATATTGTTTACTTGTATTCGTTATAATTATACAGAAGAGTTTTTTCAAAATAGTTCTCCTCGTTAACTAGAATTGTTTCGGATAATCATTGCACTCCTATCTTGACAGATAATACACTTTTAGAAACAATGCCATTGTAGCATACCAATGATACCTATCAATATTATATCGTCTGCAATATTAATTCATAAACATCAAATAAGAGATTGACTCTAAGACTTAAAATATAAAACTCACGAATTTTCTGACAATTTCAATGGTTTATTTGAATTTTTGTTTTTTATTCATTTATCTGGAAAACGCTACAAGTTTCTTTGACTCACAAATGACCCTAAAGTCTTCCTATGGAGAGAAAAGTTTCTGGAGATACCTAAATTTCAACAAAATTCTATGAGACACATCTAAAATTAAAATACAGTTTCAAGGGATTATATGAAATCGAAATATTGTTTTTATTTAGGTACGGAATATAATGTATTATATCGCCAAAGACCGAGAAACACACACACACATAAAATACAGCGTGCAGTACGCAGTACGAAATCAAATCAATATCGGATTTATTATCGTTGTTTTCTTCAATGTACTGTTTACAAAATTCGTATATTTTCGATGTCGTATATATCCTCGTAATAATAATATTGTCGTTATTTTAATGTTTCGACGTCGAACAGGGTTTCCGCCACAATAACATTTACTAAAGTTTACCAAAGAAACATCGCTTCCTATTGGAATAATATATATTCCTCCTTATATTCCTAGGTTGCAATATATATATACAAGTTTTTCATTATTCCACTGAAAACATATGTTTTCCTCCATTTCTTCATGAGTAATCATGTTAAATATTAATAAAATAACATACGATGGAGCAAACGTTGGAGCAAAAACAAATTCGATACAACTATTTACTTTTCA
The DNA here is from genome assembly GCF_905332965.1 of Bombus pascuorum. Taxonomy (NCBI): domain Eukaryota; kingdom Metazoa; phylum Arthropoda; class Insecta; order Hymenoptera; family Apidae; genus Bombus; species Bombus pascuorum. Next base: position 33,619,434 of record NC_083488.1, on the reverse strand, counting down.
ATTTCTACTCGACTTTCGACAATGATTTCTTAACCTAATCATGCAAAAAGGTTACTAACAGGATACTAACTACCTACAATTCGGTATTACTTCACATATATTTTATTTTTTCCTACAAAATCATGTAAAGCCTGTTTAATTATATTCCTTCTCGAAATTCAGATTCTCGAAAAAAGCATTCCTGTTACACAGTTCAATATACTAAAAAAATTATGATATATTCTAAAATGATAAAAAATGGAAAAAAAGTATACGACTACAAAAATCATTTGCACATTATTATGCCTAACTAGTAAGAATTTTAGCAATTTAAATGAATTTGATAATTTCAAAGCAACCGGTATAACAAAATTCTTTCCCCGTTTTATTTATTTCATAGTCGTTTAAGTATTAAAAAATTATTGATCTCAAATTATAAGAATAGCAGGTAATTTCTCGTATTTACCATTATTTCGGACGCAAGGATTAGCGAATGATGGGATTGTTGATCGAATCGAATCAAAACTGTTGCACCGTCGTAAAATAACAAAACTTCGTAGACGGACAATACCGTGTTAATTTGGAGTTCCCATTCCTCGATTTGAAGATCGTGTTGCCTAGGACACAGTACGCGAGTCTCGCCCAGTACCAGCTAAGATAATCTACTTCGTGAAAGTTCCATCGAGCTCAGGTTAAGTCGATTGCACTGGATAAGCCTGGGTGTTACCACGGCTGATGAATCCGAATCGCTTTCGGAGTATGGTTGACGAAAAACGACGTGTTTTCGGAACATGATGTACAATCTACGATCATTGAGTTATTCCGAAGGTTCGTATCGAAATTTACGAAAAATTTTGAGTCGATATATTCTCGTAGAATTCTAAAAATTTCTAAAAATTTATTCCTAAAAATTTATCGTGTTGAACGATGAATTATCCGAAGTAATTTTCGCACACTTCTAAAGTTTTAAGTATCAAGGTTTTTATTATAAAAAAAAAATTTCACAAGGACTACGCTAAATGATAGTTTGACGATGCTATGTATGGCGAATGAGATAGATAGGATTAAACGTTCCAACTATCGTTCAATATATATTTTCTGCCTATTCTTCATCGATGTGCGAGAAGAATTACTCGGAAAGTTATGACGAAAAGAAGCTTGAAGCGGGATATCGTGGGACGTTTCTTAAATTTTGGCATTCTACTGTAATTTTACCGCAATTGTGCCAAATTTAGTAAGTTAATTCCTCTTTTTCGTAGAGGTCTTTTTATCAAGCGCAGTAACGTTACGGAATTCTGTTTATATCTTATATATTCCAAGCTGGTTTAAATATATTAATTTTTTATTCACAATTAGAAATAATAGTACTATAAAAATTACAAAATATTTTATTTTAATAACGAATTAGCAAAGAATGTTAATTTAGTAGTGAAGGTAAAATACCGCACTAGTTTAAAAGCTACACCGGTGTATCTAATCTACTCATCATATGATAATATGTTATTACCATTTATCATATAATAAATTTCCTAAGTAAGAAACACATATTTAATTAAATTATGCCACGTTTGAACATGTTGCCTTAGAATTTCATCTTTTACGAACAACAGCTTTCGCGATGATTTAACTTGAAACATTTGTTTTGTATTTACTCAAAAGTTTGCCATAATTAATTTTATACTTAATATTATGTTTGCAAGTAAACTCTCGAGCACAGAATGTTCTGTATTCATAAATAAAACAAGATATGTATGTACGGGTACCTGACAACGAAAACTCTCTTAAGTTAGAATGTAAATTTTGGTAGACAGGAAATACACACGGTTTGAAGCAACGTTGAAGCTTTAATTGTTAGATTATCATTGGTAAGTTTAAACAGGTTCAAACTATCTTTGGTTATCGATTATAATAAATAATCTCGTAAATAATCTCGCAAGCTGCCTCGTCGATTTTGGAAAAATTAAGCATTCTACCCCAGCGATGCAAGTTTATCGATCCTGTATGTTCGCTGACATGGTTTACATACATACATTCCATAATCGACACAATTTAACAAACGATTTCTTTTGAGCTTTGCAACTCGTAAAACATGTTTGTTGAACAAATAACTGGAATACAAATTATTATATAACCAAACAGTTCTACCGTCTGTAACGTTGAAAAAGAAATATGGGAGTACTGTAGAGCGAAAATAATTTATTTAAACAAATAATTACCTACGTTTATATAAATGATTGTTTTCGGAATTAAAAAACTTCTTCGATATTGTTTCCGCAGCTTCTCTGTTTCTGAATTGCTGATTTTTTAAATGAGATTCAAAAACAATCCGGAGAACTAATCTTAAGTAAGTAAGGTGGGCGCATAAGGATGCATCCCATTCAAATTTTAATTTTTTCAATTCGCTGATATTTCATGTTTTTTTTACAAGTGTTTCTTGTACTCGTTGGAATGGGACACTATAGATATCGGTAGCAGCAATCCGTATAGACGGTAGGAATTTACAATGAACGATAGGAAATACGTTAGAACATTTTTGATTACTTCGTAAAAATTCATGATTAATTTGCGAAATTACTTTGCATCTAATTGTCTCTTTCTCTGTTATTTTCGAATCGTATTCGAAAGCAAATTATTTTCACTAATTGTGCATTAGTTTTAATTAGATTGCATTGCAGTTCGATATCAGAAGTCTGAAAGTTACGAACTCCGTTTCATGTTATTTATACGAGATAATTTGAAGTCGTCGAATCCCCCTCTCTGTCTCTCTCACTCGCTCTCTCTTTCTCTCGTTCAATACTTCGATAAATATAGCAGTTGTTTAATTATATTTATCGAGTATCGACACGCTACGTTCAGGAAAGATTAAACACGGCGACGTGATCGGCGAGAATCATGGTTAATGAGAATCATGAAAGATTAGATGTTACAGTTATTGACATTTTTTAAATTTTATTTTCAGTTCTTTACGCTTAACGCATTATCGACAGTAAGGTAATATATGAGATGAATATTTTAATAATAACATATATATATATATATATACACATGTATACGTACATGTGTACATTGTAATTATTACGATTAAAAGTAATCAAGGTTTCTCGTAATATTTGTAAATTAAAATGTAAGAATATATCGTAACTATGTTATAAATTCAAGCTATTGTAAACACAAACGAAAATACTTGTTTATAATTATACATAAATGGTGGCTTGCAATAAATAACAGAAGAAAGTCTGGAAAACCTACTGGACTCGTTAATTGTATTAAAAACGATCTATTACTTTATTTACATATTTCAAGAATATCTTTTTGACAAAAATTTCGATACAAAAATCTAGCTTTTACGTTATCTACACTTTTCACATTAATCTCTAGCTCTTCCAATTTACTTCAATTTTTTTTCGATCTCTCCAAAGCATTTTAATTTTTTAATTTTTTATTTACAAAAGATTTATGTTAAAATTATGGAAACGTCAATTACTTTTGCAATTAAACGCAACACAAACGCTGTCTCAACACCAAGAGAAACACTCTCCTGTGGCAGATTTCTGTTGCGGAAGCAACATTCAGAACATCTCTATTTACTTTAAAATTATCTGCCTCTGCGTTACGTTCGTCCCGTTACATCGACAAAATATGTAAATTCGTAAACACGTTATATAACTGCGAACTCACTATGGTATAGTGACCAACGCAAATTTTCACGTCAACACTTTGGTACGCTCGAATATCGGAAGAGTACGATGAAATTTGTGCATTTTGCGCACATGACAATTAAGAGGATCGATAATTTTATAGCACTGGGAAATCAAAACGCAAATACGATTTTTTCCAGAGCAACGAATTACACGTTTCTACGATTATTTGAAGATAAATAGAGATCAACAAATATAATATTACCGAAATATTTGAACACTCAAAGAAAAGAGTATTTTGAAATGTTACTAGCACTGTAATCATCCATATAATTATCTTAATCGATTAATTAATAGATTAATTTCAACATTTACCAATATAATCAAAACAATCATCTCTCATAACGTCATCACTCACCATATCCATCATAGTCACCAGTATAGCCATTATCAACACACACACAGCAATCACCATAGCATGTCATAACTAATCTTCGAAAAAGCTCGTCTCAAACGTACTTTACTAATTAAACGACCAACATCCAAACGATTCTTCGACGGTCACCAACCAATACAACTTTATTCATTTACAAATACATTGTCCATGCACGCTAAAGCTAGGACAGAGGCATTAATGAAAAGTTGTACAAAAATTTCGTTCACATAATTCACGGGTTAAGCGGCGATTAAATGGGGGTCAGCGAACAACGAAAACCACGGATCGGAGGCCAGCGAACGACAAAAACCACGAACCGGGAATTCGGGGGAAGGAAGACTACCGGCTTAAATCGGTCGCGCGAAAGTCTCGGTGACGCGTGTCTGCAAAATATTCAGCCCCAGAGTTTGCTGGCCGCACGGTCAAACACATCGGCCCCCTTGCTTCAAATGTTTTTTCCCTCCGTTGGTCGAAGCGTCTCCGCGTACTATAATATAGTCGCGGCACATTCGTCACGGACAAGTGCGAGTATCGTCCGTGCGTGGGCTCAAAACTTTCAAGTAATATTAAACACCTGTCAAACTGTTGCGGCCAAGAGGGATAGAGAGGGATGAACCGGCAGCAGGGTTGATTCGAGGGTAAGTCGGATCGAGTCAGGGTAGCCAATGTATGAGTTCCACGGTGGCCCACGCGGAATGGAGTTACGAGTGTTTCCCGGGATATTATGTTTGAGTTTGGCCCGTAATATACGCTCGCGCCCGCAAGTCCGACGTACGCCACGGGAAACGTAACCCCGTCGCAAAATCCGAGCGCCGACTGTTAATTGTATCGTGACATGGGAGCAAAAGACACCCGGTTATAGTTGGTATTGCTCGCGAAGAATAGGCGTCATAGGCGAGAATGAATCTGCGGATGTCGATGGTTGGACTACCGAAACTCGAGAAAGTTGGTAGGCTACTCACGAGATTGTCTCATTTTTGTTGCTATATCTTTTCTGCTTACTTTTACGAAGCACGTATATTGTTGGAGTAATATGCAATAGGATTCAGTTATGAACCATTGATCGAAGAATTAGCAAAGATATATTGGAAGATAAATGACATAATATTTAACTACAATCTGATGTAATACAGCTAATATAACTGAGATATAAATCAAGTCTCTGTTAAAATTGATAGAATTATTCCAGGTAAATTTATAGCGACGTTCGTTTAATGAAGAGCCAAAGCAATCCATTCAACGTTCAACTTGTTAATGGTTTCCATCAATTATTCGTCAAGTACTTATTCACGTGTTTTTAATCCGCTCGATCCTGTTTCGTTCAACCGTACTTTTCATCATTTTATATTTCAATTCCTGCGCCACTTGACAGAAGATCCTCGTTCGGTCGTTCAAAGTTAGCAGAGAAATTAAAATACTATCCTCATCTAGAAAATTGACATTTACATAGTACCTGACAAGCATCACGTTATAAATATACCGCCGAAGTTTAAGAAATGAACTCGATGGTTGATTGACAATGATCGTTAATGGTGAATATAATATTAATAACATAACTAACACATTCGTATAAATCATCGTAGTAGTGTTTCACTACTTTTATGAGCTAATTCTACTTCGATTTAGCTCGCATTCCCTAGCGACAGAAAATCAGATCTTCGTTGTTCATATATGAGCAACTGCCGAACACAGCGAAGCCTGTTCGTGTAAACGGATTATATTTGGTCCGTTCTCACGACGTAGCACGCGAATAGAGACGAACAAATCGATTTTTAGAGCAAGTTTTTCTCGGTGCGATGGAACGCGTGCCTTCGCTCGAAGGAAACGAACTTCAGTCAGGAAAATAGGCAACCGACTAATTGAAGTATTTTAATTATTTCGTAGCGAGGGAGTGGGGAAAACAGGGAGGGGGTGGAAGTTTTCGAACAAATCGTCGCTTTAGTGAACTCTGGGCGTTGATGCTTCAAAGCGGACTGGTGTAAGACAATTAAGCCGGTAATTTAAGCAATATGAACTTTTGCAGTTAATGAGGATCGCACGGCCGGCAATTAATTACAACTGGCTGAACAGACTGGCATGTGTGTATCGCGAAAGAAATCTATTTAAATGAGGATTTTTTGTCCTGCTGCTGTTGCTTTGTTTACCTGTTTCTTCGACGCGATGTAATTTAGAATCGCGTGTTTTCCCATGAGAAGAAAAACGATCCAGAGAGAAATCGAATCTAAATATTTCGGTGTTCGTTTCCCTTTTAAAAGCAGTCATTTTAGTACTGTTTGCTACCGTTTTCACAGCCTTTTCTTTCGTCGTACGTGTTTTACAATATAAAGTATCAAATAACGTACAATTTATCACATTCTTTTTCCAATAAATACGAGGAATACGAGTCTTAATACTTACGACCAACGGTATACGTGTCACATTTATAACGATATAACGTATCAACAAATTGTTACACAACCAAACGGAAATTTGCTGCCATGTAATAAAATCTGCAGCAATTTTTTCTTAAATAAGAAGTAACTCCTTCGACTTTATATATACTGGCTGCTCAATTACGCTATTATTTTCCTGCCGGCCATAAAATGGCGTCAGCTTAAGCATCAAGTTCACGTAATCTCGATCCCGCCGAGGTAAATTTCTAACGATCCTTAATGATCGGTTCTTTGACACGCACCCAATACGCAACGAAAATCGCGATCTCGCCATGAAGCGAGCCACGTACGATAATTCTCATGGTGTCACGCGAATCGAAGCAGTCACGCTTAAGCGTTGCATCAAGACTGGATGTAAGCTTGGCTTTCTCGACACTAACACGTCGTAGAACGTACCGCAATTTATCTCTGCCACCTATGTCGTCCAGCACGGGCGATTCAAGCACGGCAAGACCGTTTGTAGCTTCGATTCCGTCATTAAGGCAGCACTCATGGTTTATTCAGATGACCACACTGGAGAGGACCAACCTCGTAGCTAGCGACGGGCTTACGCGGTTCTCTAGAGTCACTTGCTCATTCAGTTGATTACGTCGACCCACGAGTATGGCTTCCCTTACGGCTCGAACACCCTAATCCCGCCGTTGCCAATAGCGAAATGCCCTTAAGGTGTTTGCACGAACATTCAACGAGACTCGCTCTACGCTTGGGACTCCTAAGTTCTTCAGCATCGATCACGCTCGGTTAACAGAAAAAATATCGGCGCCTTTGCCTCCACGTTTTCGCTCTATTCCCCCGTGAAATTGACACTGTTTCGTCGTTTTCGTTTGAACAAGAAGTTCTGGGTTATTTTTTTTTTTTTTTTTCTAGAGAGCTTTCGCGAAGGTAATTCAAATACGAAGGCTAACGTGGAGATATTGTTTATCTTGATAATTAGTTATTATTAGGTTGGTGGATATGAAACGTATTTTACAAGTGAAATTTTAACCGCAAACGTAGTTTCTTCGAAATATCGTGCACTTAATCAAAATAGTTTCGACGTGATTCGGTGCACTTCTTCAAAGATGGATAACCAAATTCATTTTAAACATGAAATTTATAAAAACGATCAATTTCAGATTGCGAAAGTTCTTAGGAAAGAGCTGCTACAGTTCTTTTCAATAGAATAATTGCTACGTTAAAAATTGTTCCAGCAATTTTTATATCATTTTATATTTTATATAAGTTCATAGAAGAAAGTCATACAAATATTCTGATAATTCATGGTGACTATATAATTACACACGTGAAACTATCAAAGCTTTTCATTTATTGTACATCTGGTAAATTTAAAAATTGCTCCCCAACAGCGTGTAAATGTATCGAAAAATTATTCTGAATAATTCCAAAACGATATTTCCATGTGAAATTGCAATACACCTGTTTCTATACACGGTTCCACCTCTCGAAATCCCACGATGTTCAATTAACTGTTTAATCGATGCTTTATTCCCCGTATAAGAGGATTAAATACTTAGCTCTCCATTTGGATGACTTTTTAACAGCTGTAAAGATGAATACAGTTATGGAATATGGAACAGGAGCATGAACCATTGAATGATGCATTTTTCTCTCATCAGTCAACTATTCTATTTATGAATCGTTTCAGTTTGAAAAGCTTTACACGGTCGAGTCATTTGGAATTCATCACGCAATCAGTGCCGTGTCGAATCAGTATCTTGGTGACGGTGATCTTTGAGACACGACGTTTTCTCTAGTTAGAATAATTTTTATCGTTGCCTCGGTCGTTTTGAATATTCACCGGCAGATCCGTTCGGTTCATCTGTCGTCCACCTGAATATTCAATGTTTTCGTTCGTTCGTTTACTCGTTCGCGCAGTCTTGCCACAGCGTTCCAATCAAATCTTTCTAGTCGCTCGTATATGCCATAAACGTTTGTCGCCGTAACGTTCGTGTTGCGAAACGAATCTCCCTTTTCTTTTTTCTTCGCCCGCGGCGGTCGTATAAATACGTTTATACGGAGTTTGTTCTTCGAGAAAAATTGAACGGTTGTCGCGTACAATGCGTGGATTAAGGTACGTGTATTTGATTACGTTTCGAGCCTTGATCGAGTTATCTTCTCTCGTTGAGATTTTTATCGGGGAAAAGGCTACAGAAGACTAACGTATCTTCGTTTTTCAAGATACCTTGAAATATTTGAATCTTGAAATTCCAAATCATACAAGTTATTAAAAAATAGCTTCTTGCATTTTCGAATAGCATCGTTGCTCGTACTGTCTTTAAACGTAGTCTTTCATTGGGACGTGGTCAGATCAAAGGCGTTATACTTGCTTTAATCCAACTAGATTTAAGGCCAAGAAATTTGGATTTCAGTTTAGTATATCCCAGCATGAGCCTTTTCAGTCTAGATTAATCTATTACGTGTAAAATCATCGTCTATAGAAGAATGTGTATCATTTAATTGCTACAAAAGATACATTGCTGATGATAGATGATATATTTTTGGATAGAATAAATCGTGAATTCTTAATCTCATTTTCATTCTTTTTAACTAAATCCTATATTTTGAGACATAATACGAATACAGTAGCGTTATATAGTCGCCAAACTTGACAGGAAAAATTTATATGTGGCAACTTGTTACCTAACACGAAAGCTAATATTATAGTAATTGTTAACAACACTAACGAAGTACGAAGTTAACGCGTGTCCGTTAAAAAATATTAGCGAGACGAGACAGAACAAAGCGAGAGGTCGCGATGCGTTCACGCGAAAACAGATCCTCAAATTAAATTCCTCTGTTGCCTCGGCTAGAGGCGGTAGATGTCAGACGATCAAACGACCATCGGATCTTTACGCGCAACTAAATTCCACCGGTGGCACGTGGACTGGAAATGCCAAATTAAAATTTTGAGGGTTGCGCTCCGTTGTCCGATAGCCCGCGGTTGCAATTTCACGCATGACGGGGCAAGGTCGACGCACGGAATTGTTTGCCAGCAATTGTTACCAAATTAATACTATCTGTGTGTGTATGTGTGTACGTCTGTGTGTTATCAAATTTACCGTATTTTCTGCACGAACCCCTCTGGCTTTCGCGTTAACTTCTTCGGACGTTCAAGGGTGAGCTTCGTGCACAAGACTATCAGTGAAAGGAAATTTTTCTAAGTTAGTTTCTTGCAATGAATGACGTAGCTGTGTCCAGGATTAAGACACGTATGAGTCACATAATAACGAAGGATAAAGATGCGTACGAACTTTAAAAGATAAAAATTCTCTTAGAGAATATTACTTCCTCTCACCAAAGAGATAGAAAGTTTGTTCAAGTAAAATTAATATTTTCGGTAGTAATTATCGTAATTATTTCTAGAATTTATTTCGTTATTTATTTTTTTTTACATAATACTTCCTCGTAGACTCAAATAATCTTACCGTACGAGTCATCTTTTTCTAAATTTCCTTGGACTTAAAGCGCACAAAATTTTTTTATTCTTTGATTGCTACAAATATTAAGGAACAATAGCATCTCATAATATAAGTTTTTTAAGATTATTTTGTAGAAACTTCAAAGTTGAAGCTCGGCTGATTTTAGTAATTCCACCTTACTCTATCTCCAAATAATCGAGTGAATATCGTTTGTCATTGCAACGATGCGCGTGAAATTACAAATAGACAAAAGATGAACCAACGATATATAAATAAAATAAAACTCGTTTGAATCAACCAACGTGTTCTAACGAAATTATATTGTCTATAACAAACAATAGCGAACGTCACAAACTGACCAACGCAGTGTGGTTGTACATGTGTTGTATAACAAACAAGAATTCATCTGTTTCATTGGTCTAGCGTATTTGCGAGAACGACAGTTGATCGGGACACGCATCCGCTAAAGCCATAGCCTTAACCGTTTCCGCGTCAACCAAGAGCATCCAAGCGCCTCTATCGGATTGCCAATAACGAGAGTAACGTTGACACTCGATATGGAATCAGTCGCTTCGCGATATTAAGAGCGAAATCGTCACTCACGTAGATCGAATTAGGGATCGCCATTATTAATTTCCAGCCGAGCACGTTGATCATCGCGTACTTGCTGCTGTATACGCCAGAAATCGGCCGGCTTCGCTGCGCAACGATTTATTGGCAGACGCTGGCGCGTCGAAAACGCGTTACGTATAAATGAGAGTATCAAATGCAACGCACCGACGAAACATTTCCTGTCAACCATGACATTTATGGACGAGAGGCAACGAGTCTTGCAAAAAGTGCGCTCCTCCGCGTATCCATAATACGAGTGATAGCAGACGTACATCCCGGTTCACGAGTATTAAGACATTTGCACTGGTTTCGCACGAAGCCATTTCTAAATAAAATTTCCAATTTTACGTAAAATTAACGCGAGCGGTAATTTAATCTTTCAATGTGATCGTTTTGCAATATTGTGCGTTCATAGTTTAAGCACATCGCCACTTCATCATTCATGCAGAGTGCCTTAATCTTCTAATATACGCACTTTGAAAACATGGTCGAGTAAGTGTAGTCTTGTTTCTATCTAGTAGCTTAGTTTAACTAAGCTTCATCGATGTCTCGTTCGCCAGGTAGTCGGTAATCTGGGCTTATGTAGATAGGAGGATCAGGTGAGATTAATTACTCATTCGGCTCTCGGTTGGGACCATTGACTTAAGGTTCGCTTCTGTGCCTTTGATCGGATTTCACTTGAGTCGAGAGATTTTTTTTTTTAAGAAAAGATTCTCTTATTTTATTTACAAATCGACGGTTGGATAACGCCGCAATATCAGACTATTCTAAGGCAGCGAATCTTAAATCTTATCGTTTAATGGTAGACTGCACTTACGCGGCGTGCGCGTGACGTCCATTCCAAAGTGGATGTTTCGTCTTGAGAAGGTACGTACAAACGTACGTCGGTTTATTGTGCTCTTGGTTCCTTTTAGTAACGGTCACTATATATGATATTATGCAGGAGGTTTTTAAATTATATAACTACGTACTGTAAAAGATGTTCCCAGCATATATGTAAGTATGCATTGTATTTTCAGGTACAAGTCACATTTCAACGTAAGTTGCATTAGTAGTTGCACACGCAAGAATTATTCTTTCCCCTCTCCATATATTATGAGCTACTTTTTTATGTTACCTTACGTTCTTTTATACCTATTCTTTATAATAAATATGACATTAGTTTAACGTTTACTTTATATCATCACGATATACAGTATACCACTTTACTTCTCCATTTATTCTCCTCAAATACTTGCTCCTAAAACTTTCATGTTTTCCGTGTTGCTTACGCACTGTATTGTTTATACGGTTAATGATCATGCGAATACCATAATCGTATTAGCCTTGGGATAAGGTCTTCTCTACTCCCAGCTATTATTTAACAAAGTGGAACTTGACACGTGGAATGTCAAAATAATATCTAAACATTAATTTTTTCATCGAGTTCTCAAAGTCTTAGAACCCTCCCCGTAGCGCTACTTCTTTGTTGTCCCGTATTTCATTCTAAGCAAAAATCTTCAAACAGGGACAGCGTAAATACCCACACTTATCTGTACACTTTGACTTATCTCAAGCAAACGTGTATCGTAATCAGTGCGCAAACAAACATTCTAACAAAAAAATCTGTATGCAATCATTTTCGCGATAAATTCTAAATAAAAGTTTGTCTTCTTACGAGCGAATCGCGAGTAACGGAGAAATGAAAATGTATGGAGGCGTGAAAAAAGCGCGGTTTGAACATTTGGTTTGTTGAAAAATCGCACGGAAGGCTATCGGATGTAGGGTAAGCAAGAGAAACGAGAAAACTCGTTCAACGGACCGGCGATTAGAGGGGACTTTAAAAGCTTTAGGTGGCGCAATAAGTCACTTCGCTGGCAGAAAAAACGCGAACGCGTGCGCGCGCGTACACGCGGTTCTTTTTCGGCCAATAAAACGTGTCGCTCGTGACCAGTGTTCCGAGAAACTCGGGTTAGATACGTTTCCACTGCTATCTCGTGATTGCGGGTCAAGAAACATTTTACAATTTGTCCAATGACAAAAAGAAAAAGAGAAAGAGAGAGATGAACGAGACTCTCCGTTGGCAAGCACGAGATTATAATAATCTCATGGAGAACAAAAAATGTGACAAAAGGTGAACGAAATATCGAAGTTAACTCCGATGTTAAAGTTGTGAGGGCGATTCTGAAGTTTGTTGTACGGTAGGGTGTTTCACGGTATAGTCCGATTCGTTTCCGCAGAGTTGAAAGGCCAATTAGAGTATTGGAAAACTGTCTGATGTCAAATGATTTTATTTCTGGCGATAAGTTGGACTGATTAGTGGATGTATTTGGTACTGAATTGCTTTTGATTGTAATTTGAGGTGTGATTGGTTCTGATTTGATGGTTAATTGTTTCTAGAACTGGATTGACCGAAATGCGATCATTCACAATTACGATATTTAAAAGATATAAAATTTCTTTCATCTCTAAATTGTACGTGTGATTATCGAACGATAGAAACGTCTATAGAGAAAAAGAAAGTCTTCTGTTATTTCTAAATTTCCTCCATTATTATATTGAAACGTTTTTCAATCGTAGATAAGAATTTTACGATACAAAAATGCACGATACATTTATGACTCTTAATGAATTTAATTAATCTGTCAAAACATGTTAAAGTAGCGGTATAAATCAAATTCAAGACGTATAATAAAAAATATTATGCGTAAAGTTGCTGGGAACATAACTGAAAGTAATCATTTGACAAGGTGATGCGAATGCAGTAAAGGCGCGTTTAAAAAACGTTGAATTCTGATGTGCTTTATGATACGATTGCTCGAAGTAATACCGTCAGAGAACACCGATACAGCACACGGTTGCAGAACAGAACACGGTTGCTATTTTCAACGAGGGGAAATTCCTAAGCACGTCCGTTTCCATGAAAATGAGCAAGCTCTCCACTTAGGCTACGTATAAGAGACTATGGAGGTATAAGTCTGTTCTCCTGCTAGCAGAACACATCGTGTTGCAAAGAAAATACCTACGCAGTCGTGGAAGGAGCGTAGATGAAAGGAAAATCCTGTCGAATCGCCGACGCTGCCTGCGAAGAATCGTTGAAGGAAAACGTCGAGAAAAACTGTATTACGTCTGACGTCCTGTTCTTAGAAAAATACACGCTTTATCTGAATGAAGGTAACACGAAGAAACTCTTTGACACGCTTTACGTTTCTCTTTTATCTTTTCTCTCTTTTTCGAATAAAATAACGCCGTCTAAGTTTGTATAAGTGATGAAACAGTCTCGATGTTGTCTTTCCATCGACAACTCAGGAATCGAGAAGTTGGTCTTAAAATAATACGTCGAGACGTCAAGTTGGTTTTGTAAATATTTTTCGATAATGCGTTGGTTATTCGATTAGGTTAACTCGATGAGATTGAGTATAGTCTATCGGTGAATATATTACGATGTGCGAAAGGAGAAAATTAATGAAATAATTAATATCTATATCGACGCTTCTTTAAATTAAAATTATTAAAAGCAAAGTATGAAAATATTACGTAAATCAGCAGTCGTGTTGTGGACATAGGTATTGTTCGAATCATGTATTTTACTACTGTGCTGCCACCTTGTAATAATAGATCAGAAACAAAGACACTTTTTATGACCTTTTAAGGCTATGTTAATAGCAAATTTTAATATATTACATGTAAATTTAATATATGAATATATTCAATGAACATCCGAGTGAAGCAGAAATGATTTTTATACGTATTTATCTATTTCGTTTATACGACGTATACGTAATTATTACATATCTCTTGAAAGTATTGTATAATGCATAAGATTGATCGAGTAATCTAGAATATGATACAGAATTTAATAACTTACCTCAATATCGAAGATTCGAAGACTGGTCGACTCAGGATATGCAACAGCTTGCACACTTCCTCGACATACTTCACATTACATCAATTCAAACAATCGATAAGTAACGTGACGTAAAACAAAGGAAACCGTTTTCTCAATCCCGCGTGTATTGAGAATAATGCTCTTTCTTCGTTGAAGTTGCGAGCAGGGGAGGGTACAAGATTTATACATCTTACATTTTCTACGATTCTTCCAGGAGACCTCGTATCTTTTCCACGGGTCGTCGGCCCAGCGAGTAAATTATTCCAGAATTATCAAGCATCGCTCTCGAACTGATACGAAGTTTACCGAGTCACGAATTCCAGACGAACGTTACCATCACACAAAATTGCAATTCACAATCGTATAGGTTGACTTTCGACGCCTACAAACTGTCTACCGTGAACGTTTTGCATTTTCCCGGAAGCAACAAGCCTTTATTGCCGAAATTTACTAAAGCGTCGCTGCGTGAATGATTCGATTCTCTTTCGATTCTCGATCCGCGCGATTCTCGAAGTTTCGCAGTGACGCGACTATCGTTAGTGAGCATCGTGTCCTGAGTGTGAATAACGTTTATTACTGTTGTCAAATGTTTTTATACGCGCTTTGTTTGGCTGTCCAATTTAAAATAGATCTTGAATTCGGTCACTTTTAATAAGTTCCAACTACGTTGGCCACAATGCGGTAGTTAATTTTTTCTATTAGTCTCGTTTTACCGTGGTTTGTGTCACTCGACACTTTAAGGTTACCTACTATAATTACCTTTTTCGCGCGTTTTTCGATTGTCTTGGACTTCTTTCAAAAACAGCATAAGAGGTATGCCAAACAATTTTCAATTGCGAAATATCGTTAAGTATGTCAAATAAAAGGAGTTTATTGTATTTTCAGTTGCGGTAAGAGAATAGCGTGGATGCAGAAAGGTATATGACATCGGCAAGCCAGTACTCATCGAATCTGCAAAAGGGTAAGTGACAATAATAATTTTGCTTCATTTACGTCAATTCTCGAGGGTAATGCTTGAGATGTTAATTTCTGTCTCAAATAAATATTATTATTTACAGCTTCTTGCGACATTTTACATATTTTCTTGTACAAATATAAAGTAATAACAGACTATATGTGTAACGTATACCATGGGAATTTAATGTAGGAAATATAATGTACCCATTGTTTTACTATTGTGTGCGTGTATCTAGATATTATATATATATTACGTTATTATATATATTCCATCAAGGTCGCCATAAACTATTATTTCTTCTATCAGAAATAACGAATACTTGTTGTAGTATTTATAAAAAACGATAAGATCAACGATACCAGATAATTTTTAACCTAATCAGCTTCTTTCGATTAGTTTTCGCATGGGATACGCTTTCAAGCGTGAACGGCGCAAAGTTCAAATTACTGTTTCAGCGCCAGCGGCAAGATTCGGGGCTGCTTGATTGCATAAAACTACGCGACCTGGCCCTACTCGAAAATTCGCAACTCTTGGAGAAACGTCGACATACGTAATCAAACTTCGGAAGGCATTACATGCATCCTGTTTTTGCTTCGGCTTCTGCTAAATGGGCACCGAACTCCTAAACTATAATTAATATAGCTACGAGGCTGAATACAACGTGTTCATAGATACTACCACTTTCTCTCTCCTCTGTTACTTTCACTTATTTCAAAGGAACTTCGAGTTATCGGGTTTTGTGCTTTCGTGTAACAGTTGAAATTCACGGGCATACGTTTCCTCTCTATTGTCGTAATGTGATGCATTTCTCTTACAAGAATTAAAGGTACGATTATTGAGAATTGATATTTCGTAGAATTATATTAAGTTACAAAAGTTTCAAAGGGTAAATGGGAATTATAAGTGGGAAATTAAGAGAAGTAGATCTGTTTCGTAGGCTTACTTTTTTTAGAAAATAAATTGATCAGAACATTCCACTACGCCTATTGCAGAAAACCTTATCGCCTGGTAATTGAAAATACACAATAATTTCTTGTTAACAAGGTGTGTAAATACGAGTAGTCCGACATACTTCTCTCTATGTACGATTCAAATAAATTGTTGATGAAATCTATGAAATATCGTTCGTGTTCTGGATTCTTGACATCGGCTTTCTGTTAACCCTTGTGCTCTTGAGATGGATATTCCCCGGTGTGCATGCACTCTCTACCTTCTGCATTCGTGTTTTCGCTGCCTTGGCACGTCGGTATTATGTTGTCTAGGGTAATAAGTGCGAGGTTGGGCGGATCAGAAGTAGCCTGCTCCTTCATTAAAACATCCGAAGAAGCTTTATCTGTAACTCGCAAGCTCTGCTTGGTCGTACAGCGTGTAAATTACTCGACATGAAGAGGATATCATGTTAGTGACTAAAGGATAGGTTGCAAAATTTATTAACTTGTTTGAAATTAGCAAAATTTTCCTCGTATTTTCTTCTTTATATAATTCATGTCGTTTTTCTCTACTACAATTCAATGTTTCCTTTTTACTGAATTTTAACAAACTTAAATATTGTATTTACAAAATATATGCATGATATGTTAAGAATGTTTCGATATTATGATAAAATTAGATAATTTTTCGTACGGATATAGAGATAATACAAAATATTTTTACTGTAAAAATATCTGTTAAATATGTATATATAATACAGCTATTCTAGTTCTTTGTCATTTTTCTCTTAATAAAATAATTTGTACTTTATATGACATTATATTAGAATATATCACATACTATAACAGCGATAGCTTCTTGTGGCAGAAGTATCGCGAGATATTCTGAACAGCTTATTTTATAGAAAAAGTGATCCAAGGGAAAGGTATTTAATTTTCTCAATCTATAAATTCAAATTTGCCTTTTATGAAATTCATACGAAGGCAGATTTTCCAATAGTATCTTCGAGTCCCCGTTGAAAGGAATGTAAAGTTCCGAAATCGTGAATATTTACAAATGGTAAAGGAAGAAGACAAACAGTGGGAGGATGGATTTACAATATTATTTAATCAGAAACATTGTGAATTCTGGAGAACGATACCCGGCCAGAATAATATGTTTATCGTTAGATCGATCATCTTTATTGGGACGAAGCCAGCGATTTTGGAATTTGTCTTCCATAACCCGTTTATATATCAGCGGTTTCCTTTTATGGAACCTGGTAATTCTATTCACCGGCTTCATCGAAAACTGATTACTTCCTTTCGTTTTGGGTCAACGATATTTGCATTTCATTTTCATTGTATCATGTTCGGCTTTTTGTTCGGTTATGCTTCGGTAAAACGGCAAAGAAAAACAAAACCTCGTTGAAATTGATAGGTTCCTCCTGTTCAAACAGATGTCATGCCACGAAGAAAACCTTTCCTCTTATGATAAATTATGGATAATATAAAGTGTACCGAGTGAAGAGATAACAATCATTATCTTGCTCGCTTATAATTGAAGGGAAAATCCTGTTCTAATAGAAATTTCTTGAATTAAAAGAAATGGGTAGAGAGCACCGATAGAAAAAATTGGAATTGGAGAAATTAACGGTAATTAATAATAGTATAAATAAAAAGCTGCAAATGAAAGAAAATATCGACTATTATTAATCTTAATGTAAATATTATTCAAGCAAATGCTATTCACGAATGTTTATTTTTCGGGCTTCAAAGTATTTTCTGAAGTGTTTGAAATACAAACAGAACAACCAATGTATCTCCGCTAAATTTTATGAAGCGTTCTCGTAAAGCTGAGAAATCCTGCCACAAAAATAGTGTATGTTATAAAAAAAATATGCGTAAAAAAAAAAGAAGCGAGAGATAGTTTTCGAAGCGTACATGAAAGTGTTTTCTAAAATCTTGATCGTAGAAGAGAAACGAACGACGAAGTATTTAGGTCAGGAGAAATGAATGGCTGGGGACACACCAGCGTTTATTTTAGCCAGTCGACGATACACGAACATCTTCTCATTTTTTTCCAGTTTTGTTTCCCGTGGTTCTCAATTTAAATGTGACCCAAATACACTTCGCGTCGTTGACGACTGTCAGAGAAAGCTCGGTGGTGAATGAATGGCGACAATGCCATTAAGATCCCGGCTTTAAATATGAATCAAGCCGCTGTTCGCTTCAGCTCCGACTCGGTTGCTCGATATACCTTTCTAACATCGGATGCCTCGCATTAATTAAGCCATGCTGCTCATCAATCTTATTTTCTTTTGCACTGTGTCCCAATGGGGGAGAAGATTAATGTAGATAAGAGAGAAAAGCAAAGGGCGGAGGAAGCCTCGCATCCCCTGGCGATTTACAGCTATACAGTGTCGCGTTCAAAGAACCTGCTCTTGATTGTTTGAATTAACTTAGGGCATGTGGAATTCAATTATCCTTTGGATAACGTGTGATCTTCCATACGTTTCTTATCATAAATGATTATTTTTTTCATTTAATTAGTTAAGGGAGAATTTCTGGTTTCATTGCAACTTTATGTTAAATGTGTTTTATTACCTTTGAGAGTATTCGAGGAATAGAGATGAACTTACGAATAGTGACTTTATTTACGCGATTTATGTAACAAGTATTTAGAAAAATGTGAAACAAATTGGTCGATGTGAATAATTTCCAACTGTAATATATAGTTAAATGAATTCCAGATATAAATTTCTCGAGAAAAGCGTAGATACATTTTGAAAAAGATCTCAATGTACTTCCCATAAAATTTAATGCGAACTTAACTAAGGCAACGATCAAAAGTGTGATCAACCGTTCGATGGGACATTTTTTTGTAATTTCAGATTAACATTCTAACAAATTACGTTTCCCTTAATCGTATTTCGTAAATTCGTTCGAGCTCGATCATTTATTCCCGTCTGAAGTAACCAAAATGTTAAATTTCCACTGCTACGGATATGAACAAACAACTCGTTTCAGCTGCCGGAGGACAGTCGAAATTGTGCAAAAGTAACGAACTCGTGTTAACATTAATCCCAACGTTCTCAATTTCTTTTTCTCTGCTACGATATTATATACTGGCGCAAGAAACATTAGAGTTCTGATGCATTAAAAAATTCTGTGGTCTCTCTGGGACCTCGCCTGAGAGCTAGTTGAATGGAGACGTAATTTATATTACGGTACGTCAAAAGGTCGTGCGATTAATTAATTGCTTTTGGCGAAAAAAAATTCATGGCCATTACTTTGTAAAGCTACTTATCCTGTGTTAATGCATGGACGAAAAGATGCATGGTCCTATTCGGCGGTGTAAACGGATTCTTTCATCCTTGGAATATGCTATCTTTAAAGGAATATTATTTTTTTAGATTTTCTCATTACGAGATTCCTCTTGTTCGCATAATTAACTGATTCGCGATGACCCGTACGGTGACTTCGCAACTGTTAAACTGTTAAAATCAAGTCTTCCAATAAAGATAATTTTATGGCAGTTTTTAACCATCTTGTTACAACCGCATTTACGACAACAAATTCACTGAATTTAAATATTTGCTTTGTGGTGGTATTTGATTTAGGGATAAAATATGAATTTTTGTTATTCATCTATTTCTGAATATTTCCGAAATATTTATCGCCGTAACGTGTCTCGCTTTTCGTCCATTCGATTGCAGTCATTATTTCATAATAGCCCGTACAATATAGCATTGCTGCAAAGGTAAAAAGCGCGAGGATATATTTCAATATATTTTGAAAAATGAGAAAAATATTACATAAGGCAATTTAACTAATAACAGGAGGGTCGTGTACCATGTTTTCCTTACGTGTTCTTCAAATAAATCCTCTAATAAATCGCTTCTTTCCGATTACCCATAACGTATTGTTCGAATAAAGAATCGAGTCTCTGGCACGGCGACACATGCTAGACGCTGATTTGGCGGAGGCATGAATTTCTGTTCGCGTTTCTGTACGCAAATTATCTGTGCACGACGGCGCCTTAACGTCTCGGGCGTAACATCTGATAGCCCGGTAAGTGCAACGTTAAGGCTGAATATAAGGCGGTGCTCGCGGTGGGTATGAGGGTTGACAGGTGGCGAGATAACATTCACGGTAGGGGCGCGTCGCGTTTATCGTTAAAAGCATCGAGGGAAATTTCGCAGTTTCTCCAGGCGAACGAAACCGATGGCGATACATAGCGTGTCTTTTCTTCCTCTTTCTCGTCTTAATACACCAGGCAGCCACCCGGATCTTTCTTTCAGTTTCAAATCGCCTTCTCTATTTCCCGTGTCGTGCGCTTTTTGCAGCTTGCCATTGCCCTTTTTTTATCGTGTCGTCAGAAACCTGTTTCCCCTCATAGAATCGCCGTTGATATCGAGTTGCCATTGTGTTCCTCCCGTAACGTTTGATTTTGCGAGATCCTGCTTCTTCCTTCGGGAATTATCCTACCGTACCCTTTTGCCGTGAGAAAAGATTTTCTGGATTTTGTTTGTCTTTTAGCGTTGCATTTTGTGGATTATTATAAAGGTGTTAGTTGTAATGGATATTGACAAATGTCGTCTAACGACAGCAGTTCAGGAAGAAAATGAACATAAGTGTTGAGTAAAAAAATTTCTTATTAGTATAGTCGTTTCGTGAATCGTTCAATAAAAGTTATTAGAGTTCTATTTGAGTTTATGATATTTGCGATTACTGAAATATCTATTTATATCGAACTGTTGATATTGAGATATTGGTTGCTTCGATATTTGAAAATATATTATTCGATAGGTTAACAAGTAGATACGATTATTTGCAAAAGACAATGAAATAAAACAATACATGCATCGTAGGTTAAATATGAAAAGTAACATGCAATAAAAACGATTAGAGTTCCATTTGAGTTTATGATATTCGAGATTACTGAAATATTTATTGTTACTATTAATATTGAAATATTAGTTGCTTGAATATTTGGAAATATATTATTCGATAGGTTAACGAGTAGATACGGTTATTTGCAAGAGATAACGAAATAAAATAATACACGCATCGTTGATTAAATAAATCTTATAGAAAAGTAACAACCTTCGCAGCAGTTTTAAAGAAATAAAAAAGAGTTTATCGTACAACCTAATATATTTTACTTTTGAAGTCGAGCGTTGCTGCGGAAAATTCCAAGTTTCTATCGACGTGAAAATATAACGATTTAAAATCAACTTCGTGGAGCAGAGTGTTACGATCAGTTTACCCGAGGCAGACTTTAAGCTCACTCGAAATTCGTCGGTATTGTTTGTACGCAAGGTTGGCGAATTACTCGCGGAATATTCGATGCGGCACCCCATTCGACTGTGTAACTTATGATCGACATCGATTTAATTTGGCCTGTTATTACCTTCGCTCATTTTGATATGCAGCGCGGGTTTACAAAGTCTGGATCGGTCGGACGTGCTACGCCAGCTTTTGCCATAGCTAATTAACATATGTATCGTTGATGAGCTTTGAGTCGATAATCCGAAGGATTCTTGTCGAATCTATAACTTATACACGTTCGCTACTCATCACCGATGCAGACGTTTTCGTGAAATATCGACCCCGATAATCGTCGTACAGGGTGTTCTCTGTTAAAACCATCGAAATAAATCGTTCGGTTGTTACAGCTTTTCCGCGAATAACTTTTATGATTACCATATCGCCGTTATCGTTCAGAATCTGATTAAATAACGTTTCGCACGGCGTGTTACTAACGCGGAGGGGATTTGATAAATGCGAATAAAAACGTCATTTTGATGTCTGAGAACACGTAACGCAATATAATGTATTGTGGAAGCACGTTGCGCTGGCGTGGATAAAATATATTTTTGCAGCAGACTGGACCTCCACGTCAGTTACAGACGCACTCCGCAACGATAGTAGCACCTTTATGGACCGTTTTTACGAGACACTCCATGAAGTTTCTTTCAACCTTCGAAACCGTCCAGTACAAAAGCTTTGTAAGCAGTTTCTGGTTAAATAGTACCAAGTACAAGCATCAACATGCGACGTCACATTGTTGGTAAATCGAAACGGATAAGGTCAGAAGCGAGTTACGCGTATACGTTGAGAAAGACGTGTCACTGATAGGTAGAACGAGCTTAACTCGTAATTTGATTGGCAATAAAACGTTTGCCAGCGAAGATTTTTTCATGAACCAAGGTAAGTCGATCTGACAGTAATCTTACCTGGTTTAGAATGATGTTGGAGTAAAATTACGCTGCTAACGTTACTTTCGGGATATCGTACAAGTTAAAAAATTCAGCGGTCCAAGGGTAAATTTAATACCTCGGCTTTCACAATCTCTTCTTTCATACTAAAATACTTTATTCGAGATATCTTTTAGAACAAATTTACGTTAACGATATAATTCTCTATGACGTAAAAAGAACGCGACAAATCATCGATTTCTCGTCCTCCGATTTCATCTTTTCGTACGCGTATATTTCCGCTTATAGTATAAAATAAATTTTCACGCTACATCGAACACCTATTATCATCGAACTCTGTTTCTTCATCGTGTAACGGATAATCCGGAGTACGCTTATTAAGATCGTTAGCGCCATCGAACCGTTGTTCCGATACGTTTATTACGGTAAACGACATTCCATTGGCCGAGCTTTTTCCACGCGACACGAATTTATGGTCCGTAAGAGGTAATATTAAGTCAGAGGCGCAAAACACAGATAATTACGTGAAACGAGGGTAGTCGTTCGGAAAGTTCGTCGTTAGGAAAAATATTATTGGCGAACGGGTGGCTCGCTCGTATTATGATCTACTGTGTTTCTAGCTGCAAAAATTGAACGTCTTAATTGCACGAACGGATGTACGTTTGTGCCACGACGTTCTAACGTTCGAATTGATGTAATAACCGTAAGTAGCTTCTCCATTAGCAGATCGAGCCCCTAATTTAAGTGGCTGCCGCTTCATATTCCAATCCGGTTGAACTCGACCTTAAGAAAGCTCCTATTAGTCTCGCCACCTGCCGCCAACACCCGTCATTCAGCCTGTTCGAGTTTCCGGGCTTGTTCGTTTGCGTCGGCCCGTTGCGTGCGAGCATCTCGAGTGAATTATGTCCCGCTGCTTCTGGTCGCAAATTAAACGCGTCTCGCGTCTGCTCGACGAGTATTAATCGACACTTCGCGAAATGCTGTTGCAATTTCGTGTCGTAGTCATCGGTGTTTACGAACACATCTCGATGCTTCTTCGTGGATACGTCTCCTACAGTCTACGGTTGCGTGATTTTCGAAATTCTATGATTATCGACGTTGATAGCTGGATACATTTGCCAGCTTTGGTAGTTATCAATTTATGAATTTTTAAGACACGAATATACATATGTACTTTAGAAGATTTATTTTAGAAGATTTATTTAGGAAGATTTATTTTAGAAGAATATGGAGCTTGTCTCCCGTGGACTTGCGGTTCTGGTTTCCTGAATTTTTTATAGGCTTTTACAATTTCGAATAGAAATCTCTTTTTTCTACCCGTGATTGGAAAAATTAATATATTAGTGTATTCTCTCAGTTGTAATAATACTGTTGTTATTTCTGTATTTAGAGGTAGGATCACAATTTTATGCTTTGGATAAATCTATCACACCGTTCTGAGCTGAGAAGCCTTTATTGCATTTTCTTACATGGACAAGGGATAAAAACCTGTCGATTAAATCTATCGATTGTATCTAGAACTATCTTCTAGTTACTATTTATTGTAACTAGCGCATCTGCATATGAGTGGCGAGCGCGAGCTCGCGTTCTCATTTTCAACAAATACAGTGTTAGGTTCTTTTAAAGAGGTCCTAAGATTCAACTCTTAATACTTTGTCGAAAGTCGGAAACAATTACGGATAAATTACGTTATGATAATTCGTTTAACTCGATACGGTGAAAGAGGTATGGCTAGAAAAATGAAATGACTTTGAAACGCAACAAAATTCTTTATTTAACCTAATTATTTCATTTTTTTATCTTTTTTATCAAGGAAACTTTCATCGAAAGGTGAAAGGTTTTTGAAAATTTCATAAGAAACTTATGGTTACTCGTATTACTGTTTCGTTTTATCATAAAATACTCAGCTACTAATAAAAAAGTTAAAAACCAGGCGTAGTAGGAGGCATCCAAAGCAGTAGCTTCAGTAACCTAAGGGTCTACGATGACGGCACTTGAATAGCTGTTCCATTCAACGGTACTTTTGCATTATTTTTCGCGAAGCTTTCACGATCAGTCATCCATGCAACGGTCGATTTCACGGTGCGGAGATTGCGTTTAATTAAAATGCATCGCGGTAGCTCTTGTTTGCTAGGCCGCAAAGGGATTAATAAGTCATATACGTACAGAGAGAGTGGAATTTGTATCATGGGTCGCGACTCGTTCATTCGTAAAACGCGTTACCTCCGCCACCGCGTTCATCGTTTGCATCGTCAAGGATAATTTTTTATTCAAGTTACGCTTAGGATGGCTACAGGATCGTTCCGTTATATGTATTTTCCGGGCTCGCGAATAGCTTGCAACCCGTCGCATTTTCCAAATCGATATTCAACCTAAGAAATTCGCCTGCTCGTGTATCGTTAAACGTACAAGCATACAAAAAACCAAGTGCAAAAAAATACACGCACGGTATAATGTAAACATTATACGTAATTTATCAAATTATCGAAGCTTTATAAAATCTGTAATCGGTAAAATGTACGGTAGAAGATGATCTATGCTACAACTTACTGGTAACGTACAATTTGGCTACATTGTGTATGCATAGACCTTCAGAATTTTGAAAAGAAGAAGAAAATAAAAAAGAATTGGTTTATTTTCTCAAGCGTTGCCTACAACAACGCGTATAATAATTAGCAGTCTTTAAACGATCGGATAACGGATAACGACGTGATGTTGGCATCACGAAATATCAAATATTCAAAAATTCTAATTGCGGAAGAACCTCGTATGACCTAATTTCCAATGTTCCCGAAAATCCCACTAATTTACACGTTAACGCGCAAAATCAAAACGAATTATCAGCAGAATCGCATTGTTGACGTTGATACGGCTTTCTGACCGGAAGAAACGAAAGCGCGTGTCTAACGTTTCGTACACGCAGAATTAATTTCGAACGATGATTCGTCAACTGTCTGACTCGCGATCACTGGAAATGAAGCGCAGCGCTGCTCTGCGGACACGGACCTGTCGACAGCCGCCTATTTTTTTGCGTTCGCGGTTCGGATATTTTTATGGAGTGTATCGTAGTGAGTTTTATGGGCTGTGCGCGGTGAATCTCCGATTTCTAGGCGAATGTCCGAAGGCTGGTATTTCGTGGTCGCTGGTATAGCGGACCGACCGACCCGTTAATCCGACAGAATCTACAAAAAACGAGGCAAGTATGGTCGCGTCTTTGGATTCGCCAATTTACGTTCAAACGTACCAACTTACGAAATAAGCGAAAAGGGGCGGGGACGAAATTGATAGCCTGAAAGAAATTTCAAAGCATCTGATAAGACAGAATTCGCTAAAAAGTCCATTTTAAAATAATACGTACATAGAAGACTTTCTTAAAAATAGAAAATCTGTTTTATTTTATCATTTAAAACTCTATTTTTAAGTACGAATGCGATATATATTTATAATTCTAACGTTTTTGAGATCGATGTATTATTTTTAGATTTTAAAAGATTCAGAAGAGATTACGTTTTTTAACGAAATCCTTTTGCAGATTTTAGATCCATTTGAACAGTGCATATGTACATTCGAAAAATAGTATTTGAAACTCTAAACCTTCAAAAGTTTTAAAACCAGGTTTCAAATCTTTGATAGGTGCAATATTTTCTTTCAATCATTCAATGATCCAATATTTTTGTAAGCGTATTTTTTACTCTGCTTTATCCAATATTACGTTCCCTCTCTCTGAGCTTTGGATCGAAACTGTATACCTTGATACATTTTCATTCTCTATTAGAAGGTTTTATATCCGCAAACTATTACGAGCGAATACGAGCTATAACGTATGAAACAATACATCAATTTGTCTACATACGTCTACGTATCAATATCAAGATCCTATCGATTGGATAAAATCATTATTTGTTCTAATTCTAAAACAATTCAAAACTTTCGACTGTCACGTTTATGATCTTCGCTTCCACTAAATGTTGCTCTCACGAAAGAAGAAAATGAGTTTAAACGATTTCCTAAAGTTTGAATTAAACTGCAACCGTTGAGAAAAAAATATTTCATCAAAATTTCTTGTTTTATTTCTTCGATAATCGAACCTTTCAGAAGTCGCATTGGTTAATTGCATACGTCGAATAGCTCAGAGTAATGGTTATGTTATGTATAAACACTGTTTCTCTTTATACTTATTTCAGAATTTACCATAATTTATGTCATTTTCATGCAATGGCTAAACCAAGGACTCGTTCTTTCGAACAAACTTGAAAATCCCATCTTTTTTCGACGATTACAATTTGACTCGTAAAAATCGTCCATCGTATCGATCCTTAAACGTGTTACGAGAAACAGATGCGAAGATTCGTGTAAGTTGCTTTCTCGCGAGTCGATTAAAACTTATTAAAGCCGTGTTTCGTTCGAACCGAGTTTCGACGATTGGATCGGACGAATAAAGAGGACTAATAGAACAGAATTATCCGAACGCCAGGCAATGTGTTCGATGTGTCGCTCTTGAAATTAAGCACGCGTGTAAAGGACAGGCCGAAATTAATAGACACACAAAACAGTGGAATACTTTCTCGCGTTTCGTATGCTCTCTTGTTATGTTTGCCTCTCTATCACTTGCAGCTATTCCGCCGATAAATGCTACTGCGCAGAACGCACAGTTGCACAGTCGAGTAGCGCCGTTCGTTTCTATCGTTGAATAATTTAATAATCTGTGCATGCGAGTACAGTCTGCACGGTAAAGCGTTTTAATTTTAAATTAAACTTCAAAAATTTTCCTTTTACGAATATAATTTACTTCGGACAGGCTGATTGGTTTACCATAAAGTTACGTTATCGTTAGCAACTTGCAAATTCGGCCTGTAATCATATGTCTGTAATTTTCCATTGAGCAAAGTTTCAATTATTAGATGAAACTTCAATTTTCCATTTCTCCAGGGTAATGTTATCATACGGAGGAGTCGAAGCTGTAGAATTTTACAGTAATCCTGAACCGCTGATCCCATAGAATCCAACGATACTCTTGAGATTTTGAAAATCCTACACTCGAGTAGTTCCAAATTTAGATGAACTCAGGAGACTAGCATTCGACTACTACTTACCATAAATCCGTTAGATTATTGAATCATTCGACCCTTCGTGGTCCGATACCTGCGATAGTTTTGTCATATTCCAAGTTAACAAAAACCCGTACGTTATCCAAATATGTATGTGATCATGCGTATAGACTTACACGGATCTTTTTATAAAGTATTTGTGAAACATTTTATATTCCATAGCGTTAATTTATTTTCGTAATCCGCTGTCGTTTATGTTGACCACGTAAACTTACTCGGTAAACTAAACGAATATACATACATATATTTATGTAAGCACAGCAATGTACTAATACTAGTAATAACAATAAGCATACGTGAACTATTCGGCATTATCCGCTTCGACTTTCACAAATCTACCACTATATAAATTGGGTTTCACGAATACGATACGATTGTCTTTGTCGTGAGTCACGATCGTCATGAATATAAACTTCTTCACATCTTGTGTATAGAGTTTTATATAAAAACTCAATACAAAGTCTTATGAACTTTTCTTTATTAGTAATCAATAGTGATCAATTAAAAGTATTCGGTAATAATAACTCACAATTTTGTTAGCGCGTCCAATTTTGAAAATGGTCCGTGAAAGCTTTGAAAACGTATCCATTAATTCTGATCGATAATAATTTAGTCCCCGTGATTAATAATCACTGATTATTAGTCAAACTAAAAATCCGAAGTACTCCAAAGTATAAGAAATATATTTAAAAACGATATTTTGTAGGAAGAATATGGGAGTGAAATTTTTCATAATACAGTTGTCTGATGCTTATTCTACTTGAAGTCACGCAGCTCTAAGTCGAACTGTCTTTTTTTGAACGGTTATTAGTTAACGTGTAATTCCTATGGTTTTCTTCCTGTAACTACGAAGATTAAATGTTTTGTATTTAAATATTTAAAGTTTCACGTTGCAATTAAGTTAAATATTTGCAATATAGAACAATAAGAAATCACGAGTTCATCGTATATTACGATATGCATTGGTATTGTTACATTATGATATGTTGAAGCGGTCACCACTTCTAAGAAAACTCCACATCTGGTCTTTTTAGTTTTCTCAAGCACCGAAGCCATCGACAGCGTATAGACAAAAGACTGGGACGAAGGCAGACCATAAACGGTAGACAGGCGACGATAGCTTCGGGGCTTTCGATCATAGGGTAACATAAAAGATATAACTTAGAAAAAACGAAGCTGGCACCCCGCTGGGGGTAGCCACCCACATGCTATATTTATTTTTATTTTATTTTTTTCTCACCAATAAGATATAACACTTTACCAAATGTCCTTCAGGACAAATTGTAAAAAAACCAAAATAAAAATAAAAAAAAAAATAGGGTAACATTGCTAGCCTGCGGATCTGGACCAGATCAAATTATATTCCTACTTGTGTTTACACTTCTGTATTAAAATATATTTTCTACTTTACAATTTATCCACGCGTTCCTCTGTTCACGCGTCAAATAACCTCAACGTGATAGAATTAAAATACTTGTATTATAGAATAGCGCGCATCGTTGATTATAAACTATTATTTGAGAAATATTGTGCTTATAATCGTACGGCTTTATCCTATACGTACATATATAAATTACCAGTTATATATAACATCGACAGTCTAAATAGAAAACAGGAAAGTTCTTATCGTAGATGGGCATGCTACTATCTCCACAGTTCAGTCCGGGTAAATCTATTACGGAGGTACGTCTGGTGGTGCCAGGAAGAAAGTTAGCAAACTGGGTCATCTGATAAAGGAAGAAGGCGCGATGGCGGCTTAAGTGCGATGTAGGGACGCGTTGATATCAGTTATCACTGTTCATCGTTGGTGGCTTCTTGCTGAATTGACATCGGTCTACGTGTTATTCTATTTAATCCGATTCGATTAATTATTCCTCCTATTTTCGAACAATCGTATACAGATCAATTACAAGTTTTGCAACGAACAGATCATGACAATAGATTACGTTTGTTTGGATCGTAGTTATCGTTAGTTAAATAGCGTCGAGTGTCAAAAATAATGTTCTGTGAAAAGTAATGTCACGAAGAACTGAGAAACAGGAAAATGTAAGCGATAAAGAGGAGAGAATGACGGAAAGAAAGAAACATCGAACGAAATAAGAGGAAGGAAGAAAGAAAAGGTTGAGAAAAAATGAAAAGCAAGATAAGATTCGACTAAATAACGTTAATTACAAGTACGATATGATTTCTCTCGTTACGATTTATTATCCTAATTGAAAATATATTAAATTTAATAACGCACATGCCTGCAAAATATACAGTACAACAGA
This sequence comes from Bombus pascuorum, assembly GCF_905332965.1. NCBI lineage: Eukaryota > Metazoa > Arthropoda > Insecta > Hymenoptera > Apidae > Bombus > Bombus pascuorum. Next base: position 33,589,582 of record NC_083488.1, on the reverse strand, counting down.
GTATCAGTTGCAACAAAGTGATAAAGCGAAGATCGCAACGAAGTGAAATGAAAGTTGTAGAATTACATCGACGCAAATGTACGCGTTTTCTGCGGAGGTAACAAGGCGTAAGTAGAAACGTGTTGTAACTGAAATTTGTAAACGCGTTTGGATCCACGTGTATACATGAAACCCGACTCCTTCAGTTCTCGTATGCAAAACTCAATTTCATGCGAGCGCAGTCGGAGCCACCTTTATTTTCTACCGCGTTTTCTTCCAGCTGCAGTGCAAAATCCTGTTTCCGCGAATTTTTACGAAGAAAGCTCACGACTTTGTCGTATCGCTACGAAACGATCCCGTGATTTCTGGCGAGTGCCTCTCTTATGTGTACAACGTGAAAAGCCGGATTTTACGAAGTTGCAACGCCGTTGCCATCGATCGAAATTTTTCATTCATTTTTTTTTTCTGGCTCTTTCCATGTTCGAGCAAATTTTTATCTTAATACGAATTTGAAGGAGAAGTTAGTTATTTGTCGAAAGAAACGTCGAAAAGAAGAATAAAGAAACTCGATTCGAAGATAAAAGGCAATATTATAGAAAAATATTCAACGGCAGGAAAATTGTCACTAAAACTGTCGACTACTCTTAAACTACACATTGCATGGCTTGCTCATAGAATTCACCATTATCGTTTTGCATTCCGTTGGTGAATCGCGCGCGGACACAAACGGACGAGCCTCATAAAGCGGCGTTTCCACGCGCGCGAATCAAGAGTTTCCTCGAGGCTCGTCTCTCCTTTTCAATGGCACCGTCGATGAGACGTCGACGCGAGAAATACCACTTTTGCCCCGATGCCGGCGTTCCACTTTGGTGTCCTGCTTCGTATTGAAATCGTTCGTGCGGCAACACTCACTGACGTCCTATTTAAAATTGTATAAAGAGAGCGTCTGTGAGGAAGAAGAAAGAAACGCGTAATAAGCATTGCCGCGTTCCTTTCATTTATTAACCAAGCCGAGTTTTGAACTGGCTGGTTAAAGTACAAGTTACGTTTGTTTAATAGTAAAACGAAATACGATATATCACATGCTGGCTTTGACACCGACGCAATTTAATAATAGTAGTTTTTTACGTCGCAAAGATGTTTTACATTATCTATTTTGTTAATAATTTAAGCGTATTCGTTTTGAACAAACAGTTTTCTTTTTTTCTTTGTCAGAAAACAATTATTTTTAGATAAATATCTTTATGATTGCGTAGTAGAAAATAAAATCATTATGTTTTCATTATATACCGTCCATACGTAATCACTTTTGTACAGTTTGAACTTCAATGTCTATTTATAATAATTTATTTATAATTATTCGATTAACTGCGATCGACTGCGATTTATAGTTAACGCAATAATGTAATATAACGCAATCAACGATTACCAACTGAAATTTCTAATTAATATCCGGCACCTTTTTCGTGATAAAGCGAGATCGTTTCATTTTCTACGGATGTTTCGTCGGTCTCTTTATTCTCCTCGCGTCAAGGTGCACGACGCGTTCGCTTTGTGGAAGACCAAAACGAAAACACGAGGAACACACTGAACAACAGGATGGAATTTCGTTGCGTTCCAGCTACGAGACCATTCCCGTTTTAACCTCGATAAAGCCGTTGTCCCACGCGTTTCAACGCCGTGCGAAACTGATTTGGCAATTTAATTATTTCTGGAATCCGACATGGGCAACGAAAATAATTGCGTTCATCGAAAACGATTCGAAAACTATGCGAGAGCATAGTTGACGTATCTTACAAAGTCGTCTAACTAAGTAAAACTAAGGCGAATTCAAAACAGAGTAGAATGTTTCACGTTTTCCCGAATTGATTATCTTTTAATTAAGTTACGGAATTTCTCGTCGTTCCACGTTGATGCAGGGCACGATATTTTCTCCGCTCGTGACGTTTTTCTTGCCGTTGCTGCTCCTAAACTTTCTAGCAATCGGATAAACGCGATGTTAAGAGCGCAACGTTTTCTTAACTCGAATGAAATGGTAAGCAACATTTAAGAAGACAATGTTTTAACGCTAAATAGACCAGTTAGAATTAGCGATGTTTTCAGAATGAACGTTCCCTTATCGTACAACGTCCAAATTATTAGAAACAAGCAAATGAAAATTTAATTTTTATTTACCGTATGACGCGTAAACGATCGTTACAATCGCGTTATAATTCTCGTACCTAATGTTATAAAATTGCCGCTCGTACCAAATATTTGCTGATATAATCGGTTGATTAGCAATCTGCAACGAAAGGTACTAACAGCTACATAGAAGCAAGATACTTTGCGTAACAAACTTCAAACATACACTTGCTGAGTGCTCTCGGAGGACAGAAACGCGGAGAATAAATCAGACCGAACAAAGCTCTTTCATATGCGCGCGGTACAAAAAGAACAGGCCGTAAGTTCACTGCGATAACAGTACATGCCGCGAGATAGTTGAGTCCGATTAGAGGCGGAACGATCGCGAAAACAATTACGGAACAATGGTCGAGCGTAATAAGCCGGCGGGATATTCGAGCGGCCGCGAAATTAGCTGCGATTTCGTAACTGTGGTCCACGTGGAACAATTTCGCGTTTGGACTAATTGTCGGCCGATCGGGAGACGCGTTTCCCAGCCATAGTTTCTGGGACGCTGACGAATCAATGAGACAAACGTCGACGGCAAACATACGCACAATACGTCGTATTAAATTCAAATACATTGTCTCTAGCGCATTATCCGCGTATTATCGGCAAACGTGGTAAAACGAGAATTCACCTCACTGGCGAAACAATATCGGAATATGATAGCCTTCCCTGATGTGGTATATTGTTTCCTGAATCGCGCGACTCCCTCTTCCTTTTATTGTGTTGGTTGGTCCGTGATCGAAAATAGTAATTTAACGTAAAGGACCGGTTTCTGGCCAGAAAAATTCCAAAATTCTGTAACGGAGCACGCAGTTGCAATAAACGTATTAACGTTTTAAGGAATATTGATTGGCGGTTGAAGCTTTTTAACCCTCAAAAATAACACGATCAACAAAATATATATTTAGTAGGTCTATTATCTACGTTATTTGCTAACTCGTCGCTTCTTTCGGCAACCTTATCCCTACTACAACGTAGCTTCATTCGTGCATTCATCTTGTTGTTCAACTTGAGACTATTGTTATTTCCTCTAATCACCGTCTATAATGAAAACTACGTTTCTTCCGATACATTTTGTAAAGGAACACAACACGGACCAGTAGAAAGTTAGTTGCAGCTCTTTCATCAATCGTGTACGGATCTGCTTATACTTGGCGTTTATATTACAGGTTCTTCTAATATCGTACTTTGTTACTTGTTTGTTCAGATATACCCTTCCTTATTATTTAAAGTCCGAATTCTGCTACGAGTCATTTCATTGGAGTTCGTCCATTCTCATCAAATTAGACTTTGAATTAGCATTCGAAAAACGACGCGAGTATATTGAAAGTTTCAGTGGATTCTTGTAATCCAGGATAAAAAATACAACCTGCACTCGACTCCAATTAACCTATTTTTATTAGTCTCTTTTGTTTGAGCTGAGAAAGCAAGTTCGTTTTGTTAGAATCGCCATTTATTTTCTTGGGATTCGATTAAGTGTTAACTACTGTTCTGATTAAAATTTATATAATAACACTGCGTGTGACGGATATTAAGCTTCTCAACTTCACCGTAAATAGCGTATGGTGAGATATAAAAAAGTATTACCTACGAACGACGCTGTCTAAGGTAGTATTGTATCCTTAAGGCCACGTTGTCCCTGCGGATAAGTACCATGAATTTCGTATGAATTTCAATGATATTCTCTTAGTATAACCTACGGTTCTGAATAGAAAGGCTTTCTGACTAACGTTCAATTTTTCAGCGTTTCAGCGAAATATTAAAAATCGTTTGTCTCGAAAATCAATTCTCGGTAATTAATGTTAAATAAAGCTCGAATGGATTAATAGGTAGTTCAGAAGTACTAATCAGGGAGGTACTATTCCTGTTTCAATAATATATTATATCAGTCGATAATAAAATATTCTTCTATTTTTAAAACTATTAAATCATCTTGAAAATTTCCGTGATTAAGTTTTAAGCCGTTCATTCCGAAGGAACGTAGCTCTTTCGAAATCGAACTTATCTTTCAAACTAATTTCCATAATATTCGATACGTTAGTTTCATGAGCAAATCTAAATTTCTATAGGAGAGAGACGCAATATATAGAAACATATTTTCCAGTTTCCTAAATCTTTTTGCATAAGGAAATCGTTAAGCCAATGGAAAATGTGAAAATCTGCCTAATTTTTTTTTTTTTTTTTTTTTTTTTTTTTTTTTTTTTGCTGGCGAAAGTAATTTTTTATTTTATTTTGGTTATTTTACAATTTGTCCTTGCGGACATTTGGTAAAGTGTTATATCTTGTTGGTGAAGAAAAAAAAATATAAATAAAAAATAATATAGCATGTGGGCGGCTACCCCCAGCGGGGTGCCAGCTTCGTTTTTTCTAAGTTATATCTTTTATGAGGTCTATTGGGTGTTTCCTTTTTAGTCTTCTTACGATGTTTGTTGTGTTGCACGTTTCAGCTGCCAGATGGTTCGGGTGTGTTTCTATTCTTGTTCTGTATCTTGTTGCGAATCTGGTAATCTCCTCCTTGACCGTTGGTATTCCGAGGTCTTTCCTTATGTCCTCGTTTCTAACGTACCACGGGGCGTTTACCATTGTTCTAAGGATTTTGGCTTGGATTGTTTCTATTTTGTTTATATGGCTCATTGCTGCTGTTCCCCATAGTGGAATTCCGTATGTCCAGATTGGCTTTATGATTATTTTGTATATTTTCAGTTTGTTTTCTGTGCTTAGTTTGGATTTTCGGCTTGTTAGCCAGTACATTTGTCTCCTTGCTATCTGTATCTTGTCTATTATTGATTTGATGTGCTGTTTCCATGTGAAGTGTGTATCTATGTGAAGTCCAAGGTATTTGACTTGCCTTGTTTGTGTTATTTGCGTGCCGTTCAGGAAGATGTTTGGTGTTATCTGTTTTCTCAATGTGAATGTAATGTGGTTGCATTTGTCAGGGTTAGCTTTGATTTGTTTGTCCTGTAGCCACTTTTCTATTTTTGTGATGTGCTCTTGTAGTATTGTGGCTGCTATTACAGGGTTAGTGTGCCTGACTAGCACGGCTGTGTCGTCCGCGAATGTCAGTATTTTGCTATTGGTAGTTGTTGGAATGTTGGCCGTGTATAATGTGTATAGTATGGGTCCTAGGACGCTTCCTTGTGGAACACCTGCTTTGATGTCTTTTGCTTCGGAGTGTGCGTCCTTGATTTTTACTGTGAAGGTTCTGTTGCTTATGTATGATTTTATTATTTGGTATATTTTTTCCGGGAATTGTTTCTTGATTGTTTGTATTAGGCTTTCGTGGTTTATTTTGTCGAAAGCTTTCTCTATGTCCATGAATAGGGCTGTACAATATTGTTTGTTTTCTATTGTGTGTATTATTTCGTTGACAAGCCTGTGCATTTGTTCTATGGTGGAGTGTTTATTTCTGAATCCAAATTGATGGTCTGGTATTAGTTTTTCCTTCTCTATTATTGGTTTTAGTCGGGCGTATATTACTTTTTCTAGTATTTTGGAGAGCACGGGGAGTAGTGATATTGGTCTGTAGGATGTTGCTTCATGTGGGTCTTTGCCTGGTTTGGGTAACATTATGATTTGTGCCTGTTTCCATAATGCAGGATAATATTGTATTCTTAGTATTGCATTGAATATTATTGTAATTAACCGTATCGCTTTTGGAGGGAGGTTTTTCAATATTTTGCCATTGATTAGATCGATTCCTGGTGCTTTGTTGTTTTTTGTTTTTTCTATTATGTTTCTTATTTCTTGTGCTGTTGTTTTGGGTATGGTGTATTGCTTGTCGATTGCAGTGCTAGTGGCTATCGCGTCGTCGTCCGTATGGCTATTGTGGTTGCTGTTATTGATGTTGTGTGGTGTAAATGTGTTGCATAGGTGGATGGAAAATTCTTCGGCTTGCTCTTCGTTGCTTCTTGCCCATGTGTTGTCTGCTTTTCTGATTGCTGGGGCTGGTTTTATCGCCTTCTTTATTTTTTTTGTGGCTTTCCATAGTGAGTAGTTGTAGTTCTCGTGTGCAGATAGTGACTCTATGAACTTTGTGAATTCGTTGTTGTTGTGCTCTTTTATTTTGTTTTTTATTTCCTTTGCAAGTTTGTTTAGGTGTTTTTTGTTTTCTTTTGTTCTATGTTTTTGCCATTTTGCTTTCGCTTTTCTTTTATCTCTAATTTTTTCGAGGATGTCAGATGGGATTTGTTTTGTTTGTCTAGTGGTAGTTTCTGGTTTTGTGGTTGCCCGTGCTGCCTCTTGTATAGTTTCTGTAAGTGTTGTTACAGCTTGTTCGATGTGTTGGGGCGTTTTCAGTGGGATGTTGCAGTTGATTTTGCTCTCGATTATTTCTTTGAAGGTTTGCCAATTAGTGGATTTGTTGCATAGCGTCTCTGAGTTGTTGTAGAGTATTGGCTTGTTTCTGTATGTTATTATTATGGGTGTATGGTCGGAGCTAAGCTCGAGGCTGGATGCTATATTTATTTTATTTCCGTTTAATCCCTTTGTGACTGCAAAGTCGAGTAGGTCAGGGATTTTGCTCAGGTCTGTCGGCCAGTATGTCGGTCTTCCTGTGGATAATATATTGAGATTGTTTTTCCTGATGTGTTTTTCCAGGGTTCTGCCTCGAGGTGTAGTGATTCTTGATCCCCATGTTGTGTGCTTTGAGTTGTAGTCTCCTGCTGCGATAAACTTGTCGCCTAGTTGTTGGAAGTATTCTTCCCACATTTGTGTTGTAATTTTGTGTCGCGGTGGTGCATATACTGCTGACAGCTGTAGACGGTTGCTGCTAGTTTGTACGGTAACGGTAGTTGCTTGTATGTGTTCTTTACTAACTTGACTGTGTAGGTGGTGTTTAATATCGTTTCTTATTATCACTGCGGTTCCTCCGTGTGCTTTTCCTGAGGGGTGCTTGGTATCGTATATGGTATAGTGCGGTATTTTTGTGTAGCTTTTTGTTGTGAAATGCGTCTCCGATACAAGTAGTATGTCTATGTTGTTGTGGTATAGGAATGCTTTGGTTTCAATGGCCCTTTGTTGTAGACCGTTAGAGTTCCAGGCAGCTATTTTTAGTATGTCCGTTTTTACTTTTTGCTTAGCATGGTTGTTATCAGTTGTATCATAGCTGTGATTTGTAATGATTGCTGCTTGAATGCTTCGTTTAGTTCGCTTATCGTTCTTGTTAACATGTCGGTGCTTTTGATGGATTGTTTTAATAGTTCTTTTATTTCTGTAGCGTCGTTGGTGTTGTTGTTGTGGTTTTGGTTGGCTACGGGTGTTACTTCCTTGGTTGCTTGCGCGTAGCTTCGACTGCCAGTGGTGTTGATATTGTTGTGGTTGTTGTTCATTACGTACTGTACTTTAATTGGTGTCTCAGCTTCTGCCCTGTCTTGTTGTGTGTGGTGGTAGTTATATGTCCTGCTTCTAAGCGGCGGAAACAATTTACGTTGGAGTATTTTTCTGGCTGGGCAGCCTTTGTAGCTGGCTGGGTGGTTTCCGTTGCAGTTGTAGCACTTTACCTCTTTTATTTTTCCCGTATATGGGCAGTAAGTTGTCAGGTGCTTTCCTGCGCATTTGACGCACACCGGGTTTCTGTTGCAGTAATTTTTTGTGTGCCCATATTGTTGGCACCGCATGCACTGAGGTATGTCTTTTTTTTGTCTGGGTGGTTCGACTGTGATTATTGTGTTTAAGATTTGTTTAATGTCATAGATTTCCTTGTTGTTTTTGTTCGGTTCTAGTTCTATTAGGAACAGCGGTAGTGGTTGTTTGGTGTCAAATCTCGTTATGTTGTTTATTGCTCTTACCTGGTGTCCGATTTTGGCTAGTTCGTCGTATATGTTGCTTGTGTTTGTTCTTGGGTGTAGCCCTCTGATAACTGCTTTATAGCTTTTGTCAGTTTTGAGCTGGTAGGTGTGGTACCCGGCGTTTTTTTCTTTTAGCACTTTTACCACTTTTCTGTAGGTTTCTGGGGCGTTGGTTTGCACTTTTACCTGGTCCAGTTTTAATTGTTTTATTGAGTAGTTTTCTTTGCCTGCCGTATTGTTTAGCAGTTCGAGGAGGGGGTCTATTATTTGCGCATCGATGTATATTGGCGGTGGTTTGGGGTTGTGTGTTATTGGTTTTTCAGTTGTTTCAGTTGTTTCTGGTTCCTTCTCTTGTGGTAGTATGCTGAAGGGGTTTTGTAGTGGGATTTCTTGGAGCCACTGCTTACTTACTGTTTCTGCAGCCCTCCTAGTATTTGCGTTTGTTGTAATTTTTCTTCTTTTGCTGGGAGTTACGAGCTTCCAGCTTTCGTCTTGTTGTGTCAGATCGTTGTTGGTGGTGTTTCTCTCGTCACTCATCTGAGTCATATCCATTTCGGTTTCTGTGCATTCATGGGTTTCCATGGTTTTGTATATGGCGTATGTTTCACCGTTGTTTGATATCCTGAGCGGTGGCACTCGTTGCATTGTTTTGTTTTCCCCGCTGTTCGCACTTTCGGGGGCACTTTTTTCCACGTCCGATTTCGACGGAGAGACCGCTCCGGGCACAAGGCACGTCTACACTCTTCGACAGTCGAAAGGGAACTGAAAATCTGCCTAATTGACACGATTTTTGTAAAGTTTTCTATTTCCTCGAAGATTTATTATTTAATATAAGATATATTACATTCTAAAAAAAGAAAGTACAAATTATTACATATAATAGTGTGTATGTATATATATCCGACTATATTTCAATAGCATTTGAAGTATTTATATGCCGTTAAATCCAGATACAACAAAATTCGTAGAAATTTTCAGGATGACGTAATACATATTCATTTATCAGCAGTATTTTTCAAACGAATTTTTGAAACGTGATCTACTATCTGATCGAAAAGCTTGCGCTTTTGCAAAGGGGAGCCTTTTTCACCCTCCATCTACAAATCTGACTTTCTGCCTGTTATTTCCTGGCTAGATTGTAGCTTCGCCGAGTGGCTTTCAACATAATTAAAAAAGATTTGCAATTTCATAGCTGTTTACAATTGAATGCATTAATTTCGCTGGAAATCAGTTCGTTTAACAGCTGCCACGATATTTCCATGGAAATAGATTCGCCCCGCGTTATTTTTGCCACATGCACCTGCGCAAATAATACTCAATGTAAATTTTTTAATTTCGTTAATGCATAATCTCGAAGCATCGATATTTTCCTCTCTATTTTTGTTCATTGTTTTTGCTTTCTGATATTTTTATTTTTATTTTTGCTGTCTGAATTCGCTATTCAAAGTCACGTTCAAGCTTCATTATCTCAATGAGGCTATTGTTTTAAAAATGTCAAAAATCTTTTACATTTTATATTCTCATAGCGTCCAATAACATATCCAATTCGTAAATATATTTATAATTATTTTTCAAATTACTAGAAATACAGGAGAAGATCGTTGAGCGTATTGTATAATTATAACGTTGAATTTTCATTCGAGTTCATATGCTATGGAAGAGGAAGTTTGGAAACAAATTATCCAGAAAGTAAATTGTTGGCAATGTAGAATGAAATGGTTTTGAAGGGAGCATAGGTCGAAACGGAACAACGGTTTCGTCGAGCGGACGGATGGCGCTCGAATTTGCAATAAAAGAACAAACGTAAAAATCAGAAGAACCCGGGACAAGATAATCGAATCGGGGACGGCCGCGCGTCGTGTCACTGCGAGGATTTATAGAAAAACCTTTGTGTCTTCGATTGCTATTGTACGCGTCGGCAATTCCACACCGCTTTATTGCACATTCCAACACTTTTCTCTCTTCGATTCGCTGGTTCGTGAATCGGAATGGTCGGGAGAATCATGCAAGAAACAAAAGAAATAAAGAAACGACGAAAGAGAGACGGGCTTGACAAAAAGACCAGCAAAGCCAGAGAAAGACGCGGAAAAGAGAAAAATAACAGTGGTAGTAGCGATATTGTTCATCGCAGTAGTCACTTTCCTGATTTTTGGAAAGAATATGACGTGTCGTGTATTGTATTTCCTCTGTGGTCTTCAAACGTTAGATACAACGCGGTGTATGAACGAACCTTCCGAAACAATTTTTCCAACTTTTGCTTACTTTTTTTATCTCCTGGCTAGATAATTTACGAGTTAGATCATTTTGAACGATTCGATGGATTTAACGAATTTTTAACAATTAAAAGCCGACGAGAAATAGCATTAACGGATAAAGCCGTAAAAGGGAGAGAAAACGAGGTTGGTGATAGCGATCTTGTTTAGTGTGGTAGGTACTTGCCTAACTTTTTTAGGATACCGAACACTCGGTAATTGCGAAAGTTTCATAGCTTAAAATTCCGGCTTATTCGGTCGTTCTCGTTGCCCTTTCACAAAGAGAAATCGCACGGCTGGCGACGAATTCATCGGCAAGCTTGGAATTGCACGAATTCTGACGAAGGGCATTCGTATTACTATGCTAGTCGACCGTCGATGATTTGAGTTTGTTCGTTTGCGTTGGATTGGCTCAGCCGATCTAACTCCGTTCGTTACTGCAGTCTTTACCCTCTCGATCCTTATCGATTGTCTTTCCCAAGAACGAAAATTATGACTTTGTAACAAGTTTCGGTTAATCTTCGAGTACGTTTAAGTTTCATCGAGCTTATATTTCACCATTGTATGTAACGAAAGCTTAGATTTGGAAAAGCGGAATTTTATGAAACCTGCTTTGGAGAAAGCTATCGGATAATTTCTGTTAATTTTTCTAGTTCTTCTTCTAAACTCTTATCTTTGCAACTTTAATTATGTTTACATTCATTAAATGCTTAATAATTCAGTTCATATGGGAAGAATAATTCGCAGTATTTATAAGGATGTAGGACCTTTTTTCAATTTCGTTTAGATATTCATATACCTTTTTTAGTCATCTTCTTCCATCATCCTAACTATTCTAATTCCTCCAACTACACTGTGTTCTTTTATGCTTCTTCTTCCATCCTGTCTTATATTTAATTAATTACATAATTAGGCGAAGCATGTAATAGTTATTACCGATTCTGCCTGAAGCTTACAATCTTCCTCGTTGTACACTCAGACAGACGTATATCATACTATACAAGAATATTACACGTACAATAATTAGTCTAGAATACTGTGTGTACTTTCATCGGTATTCTTCTGTATCTGTTTTTATGAATAAATAAATATATTGTTGAAATATGTATAATCTCTCGTGCTGGTTAAATGCGTGTTAGAGTTACTTGTATGTGAGTATCAGTGTGTGGATACATGTTTTTTTTTTTTTTTTTTTAAATAGTTTATTTAGCCAATATTTGATTTTTTGTACATTTTTGAGATTCACAATAAACAATGAATTATAGTGTGTTTAGGCAAAAGTACCGATACGCGTCGGTACGACGTAGCCATGGTCTAATATGTGTCGTGGATTTTCGGTTTTTGCGTTTATTTTTTTGTTTTTTTGGGTTTAAGTCGCATTGGTGCGTGATTTTTGTGTATTCTTGTGTGTGTTGTATTTTGTCCTGAAACTTGGCCGCAAAACAGGACTCCTCGGTGTATTACTTTTATGCGTTGTAGGATTTTGGGGGGGGGGATGAGAGGAAAGGGGAGGGGGTGTGTGGATACATGTGTGTAAGCGTCGATGAGCGTCCAGGCTTTTGTCAGGACAAATGACGATCGGCGGGAGTTTGGAAGCATCTGGAAGAAGAGTCGGTTAGCGGTCGAGTGTAGAGAAAGTACTGAGACGCGTGCTAGTGTGTATCGATGAATATATGAGAAATCGTCTATGAAATAAATATATTATTATTTTAATATTAATCCTCAATATAAATTTAGTGTTCCTGTAATATTATTTCGGCACCAAAGATCCACAATTCTTAACATATATAATAAATACATACAAGAAATTCCGATTATTATTGCTACTAGTATCTTTCGAACTTAACAAGGCTTCTTTCCCGATTCTTCGTAAAGTTTCTTCGGGGTTGCAAATCGAGGGTGTCGTTGTAACGTTCCGTCGCCGGCGTTTGCGTGATTCGCTGCGAATTCGTACGCAAGGAATATGCAAATCGTGGTAAGAACTGCCGGCTTGAGGCGACTCTCCCCGAGAAAGTCGGAGATTTGATTTTATTTGAAATTTGCGCACCGCCGCGGAGGAAGCAGAGACGATGCAGTCGGAGAGCTTTTCGCGTAAGTGGCTGAAAAAATAACCATCTGTGAGAAACGAGTCATTTTATATCTTTAGAAGAATAATCAGCATTATGTGAAAAGAAAGTATTATTACTGTGGTCGATAATCATAAATTGTTACAATGCTTGAACTTTTCCAACTCTGGTCGCTTTATTTTATCTAGTAGCTAAGTAATTTGCAACATAAGTAAATAACTTTAAGCGATTTAATGAATTCTCAACGAATACATATATAAATATAACTGTAAATTCTATCTACGGCTATAAAAGAACATTGATAGAATTATTTTTACATAATACATCGTCGAATTTGTTTTAACCCTTTGAGCGCTATGAACGCATATATGTGTTCTCACACAGCCATTCGATTTAGGCTACGAACGCATATACGCGTTCTCGCATAACAATTCAATTTAGGCTGAAAGTGACGTTAAAGTGGGGTGATAAAAAAGACGGACCTCGCATTCTGATGATTTTGTCACGTAAAATAATAATGAATTTAAGGAGAAAAGAAACTTTTATTTTTCTCTTTTGTTTACAATACACTTCCGAGCTCTAGACGTGACCGTTCAAGACTATCTGACTGCTCTACTGCTCTTACTGAGGAAAACTCGGTGTGGGTGTTCCCTTTGGAATTCAGAACGCGGATTCGTTGTCCACACTTTTTGATGGAAAAGTGAGGGTAATGATCCGCGATGCCCATTGGTAAATGAATTAGGTAGTAAAGACAAGGAGAGCTAGATATGGCTCGTGGGCATCCTTGTTCATGGGAAAACTTTTATCTTGCCAGACACCCGCTTTCTCCGTATTAGGTAAGAGCGTGCAACAAACATAAACCGAAAATGTTTACGTGAAGGAAACTGAAACTGAACAGATTCGGTTTATGTCGTCTTCCTAGGCCTGTTGCGAGTTAATAGAACAATAGATAGGTCTTGGCGTCCGGACTACGGGGAATCTTGCAAGGACCGTCACATCTGGCGTGCCACATGGTAAAAAGGAAAATTGATTCGTGACAATTTCGTCGAAACAAACAAAATTAATTATCAAACTGGCAAACGAAAGCGAAAACCAAAGTGTGTAGCAGACTACAATGCCTTTCGTAAAAAATACGCAGCCCACGTGTGTGTTATGTGTGCTTCTTCGTAAAGAGTGGGCAGTCCACGGCGCACGCTTAAAGTCGGACAACGCAGCGCTCAAAGGGTTATTAAACTGTATGCTAATCATGTCAGACGTACAGAATCTTTTTCGCGACACACACGACATACTCGGAAGAAGTTCGTGTAAGTGATCGAAATGCTGTCGCGAACTTTTGTATATATTTTGATATGGAGCAAAGCGAAGAAAGTAAAGAAGAAGTTGGTTTATTAATCGATCGACGGATTAGGTTGTTATTGTAGTAACATTATCGAAAGGTTTGTGGTGCGAACGAATCGAAACGTAAACGGCGTCCTCTTGTAGAGAAACTTGGATCAAGCTGGCTACGAATCGCCTTCCGAAAGAGCCACAAAGCCCGGAAGTCTGGAGTGCGAACTCGCGTTAAGTTCCGGATACGACAAGACGCGGCCAGTGGATATGTACGACATAAGTTTAATCCCGAATTGGACGGTGGCAAGAAGCTTTCAAGAAGTTTCTGCATGCCGTCGGAATGTTTCAACACGTAAACACACTTACGTTCACCTTTCGCCACGAGTTCCATTCGATATGCTGAAAAGATTTCGGCGTACTCTTCGATTGCCTGAAATCGGGCATCGTTCGCCAACTCTCGGTAACCTCGACTCTACCACCGGCTCTGACAATCCACGTGAAAGAAATTTCGTGGTTTTCGATTCATCGTACACACCGAACGCTAACAAATTTTCTTCCCCTTCGTTGAAATACGTCGGCAGAATTTTGTCTGCTTCGAAACGTTGCGCCGTAAGGTGATCATTTATTTTGCGTATGTGTAAATAGTGAAATAGTCGATTTTAGAAAAGAAAAACAAGTAACGGAGAAACAAGTGCTTCGTTAAACGGACAGCCACATCGGTTCTCTAAACGACCAACTTTAAAGCTGCACCACGACGTCGGCTGTTCGCTAAAAGTTCCAGCAGCTTGCAGCGTATCTGATGAACGTATCGCTTATACGATCGGAACAGCGCAGCTTATCGTTAGTCACTTGAAAAATCGTGCATCAATACACTGTCCGTATAATGTAATGTCCAAAGAGGAGAGACGAAATAAGAAATAGAAAGAGAAGAATAGCAAAGAAAACGTACAATAGCGCGATCGAACGCTGAAGTAAAAAGAGTCGCGAAAACGCGAGAAAAGAGAAAGAAGATCGAATCGAAAACTCGCTGTTTCTGATTTTAAATGATTACGATAGGCTTACAAACAACTCGCTTTGGAAGAGTACACGGGTTCAAAGAAAATTGGAAGCGATTCGACAAAGTTCCAAGCGTAGATATGGTAAAAAAAAAAAAAGAAAACACGGAATCGTTGGAATGTGCTCGTTAGACAAATGACACTAGCTGAAACACGCGAGTTCGCTGGATCCATGCAGACACTATTATTTGAAGTATTAACTACCGATTGGATGCGACGGTGAGCCTAGCAGACTGAGAGAGACAGAAACAAAGAGCGAGGGAGAGAGAGAGGAGTATCCTGTTCTGGCTTTACGGATGCATCATAGTTTACTTTTTATTCAGCTGCTATAAAGTGGACGCAAAACTGGCCAGTAGTATCCGGCTCGGGAAATGGAATAGTGAATATTTCGAAGGAACACTCTGATGCGATAAATATACGTTATGTTAGTGCTACACCCGTCGTGAGAGTTTCATTCGTGCCCGAACAGCGCTTCCATAAAAACGCTTTCCTACCGATCGTCGGACAAGGAGAGAGAAGGATGGTAAACAGGAGAAAGAGAGATGAGAACAGAGCGGTCCGAAGAGCATTTGTTTATTCGAAATCGATGGAATTTGTCGTAGTGAAAATTTTATAGAGTAGCGAGCGAACAGTAATAGACTGGAAATTCTGTTCGAAGAGAATCAAATTTCTATCGACCTGGAACACTTTCAAGCGTTCGAGTCGCGTATACGCGTTCGACGATATGGTTTTGCAACAACGCGAGAATTGGAATTGCTACAGTTCGTACATCGCGTTTCATCCTTGCTTCTTTCCGTCGTATACCTTTTTTCCGCTAGATTAGATGGTCCAACGGAATGGGCGTTTAAAAAAGTATGGGTGAAAAGTTGAGAAATGTCAAAATGTTTGCTGCTACGAATCTTATGCGATCCGTTATGCGGCGCACAGAAATAACACGTACTGTTTTGCAAGTTTCACGCGTGTTTGTTAGTAAACTCACTAGTAGACTAAACGTTTGTGCAAATTCATACTCGTATTTATCAATTCAAAATTCGTATGTACGAAGATAGTCGAAGACAGTTTGTTTACGTAAACGTTTAGAAAAGAAAAACGTTATAAAATACTGTAAAACGCATTTATGATACTCGTTACATCTTGTACGAAAGTTATCTGGACATTTATTATTGAATCGAGGTATTTGATCCTACCTAAGGGATATATACGCAGATTTGAGAAAAAAAATGTTATAAAATTTTCTACAGTACGATTATAACATTTATTGTACACGTGTACTGTATAAAAATTTTATATGCTTTATAGTGTTTTAGTTTTTCGTATTTATGCGTTTAATAACGCTTGACTTAATATTACAGTATTTGGATAAAGAGGATATCATGAAATATTTTCAAACGAAATTACCATTTATTATACTCTTATACTCGTATTTCTAAAGGTTTTAACAATTTTCTAATGGTTTTTCAACTTTATCTTATTTTTCCATTTCACTATATTCTTATGGTAACGGGGATTACTCTCTAATTATATGAGGTGTATGCGTGTGCAAGATTGTGCCGTTCCTCCTTTATAGAGAAGCTAATTTCAAGACAAAATTTAGGGGAAATGATTACCTTCCGCGTTTATGAATTCGCCCCCTTTCTTCCGTAAATAATGTTTCGCCATTTTGCAGTAATTATAGCCGCAATCTTGTTTCTGTTCGCGCAAGTTGTATTTGTTACGTCGCCTTAAATGGATTACTTTGATGTTTATAAATAACGTAAGACCAATACAAGAAGAAAGAAGGAAACAGACTCGATGCAAAAGCTAAAGGAAAAGACCTTTCTTATTGTTCTATTATTCTAAAATTGCTCTCTTGTACATACCATGTTTTTATCCCGCAGTCCTCTTTGGTCTTTAAGATCTAAAATAGACTTTTCAAAATATTTTATATATTTACTTAACGTAATAATAATAGTCTAGGGAATTATATCTGAAAGAAAATATCGAGAAATATTCGTAGAGAAATAAAATAGTCAAACTCGAAGATGGTAGCCATCCACGTGTTATTTAGCAATTAAATTAGAAAAATGTACCAAATGTCTAGCTGGGCAAATTCTAAAGTACAAATTAAATAATTAAAAAATGGAAAAAAATATTCGTAGATAATATTGTCGTAAAAGGATCGAAATTCATCAGTATTACGTCCTTCGGGGTAAGCTGTTACATGTAACAACTCACAGATGGCACCGCGTTTCATACAAATGTAAGTTCAAAAGGGAAAATTCTATTTCTCATCTTTCATACACGTATTCTTACGTTGTTCATGTATTTTTTTAACGGTGGAAGGAACGTCTGGGCGCAAAGTGTAAAAAATAACGGCTATTTTTATCCACCTTTATCCATAACCCAAGCCTACAACGATGCACATTTTTCAAACACCGAACTTTCACCGTCGCTTCAATCAGACCGAAAGGCCATTCGACCGAACGCCTTTTCACAATCGCAGCGTTGCGGTTCGCACAGGGAACGACGAATTCCCGGCGTGACCATATTGTCCCATTAAATTAGGAATAATTTCCTCGCATGATAAACGAGCGTGAATTCCGACGGGCGGTCGGTATTCGACCCAAATTGCGAGTCGTAAATAATCGGCGGAAAACGGACCGACAAGGAGACAGCAGAAGTGGACCGACAGGATTCGCGTCGAAATCGCGTTGTCGTGTCTTCTCGTTCCGTCCTCATTTTCCGCCGGTTGATTTATCGATGCGTTACTTGAAGTGTCGCGCGGAAATATTATACGTCCAGTCGTGGTTGAACACGACCGCGCATAAATAATGTAAAACGCGAGAGAACGAGTGTCGATCGGTCGTGGATCGGTTGGAATCGCGCGTGTCCGACGTGTCGGTCGTAAAGAGCTTTGCGGGCAATTCCCTCCGATCGTTCGTGCAACGTTTAGATCGCCAATCGTGAAATCTTTCGATTAAAAACGAACGACTCGTTGTAAACCACCGATTAAATACACCCGCACTTCGATACCTCTGTTTGGACGTTTCGTTTGCACTTATCTCGTTGATGGTATGTTTCGCTCGATGTACGTGTAACTTACACGGTACGAGAATTGCTTTGGTAGAAAATACGTACACAAAGAACTGTGTGTGTATGTACATAATTCCTTTAGTGTTTTGGATTTATTTGTAAGAATGGAAGGTGTTTTATATAACGTAGAAAAGGGTTGCGCCCTTATTTTATCGCACAGCTTTTGTCCCTTAATTTGTTCCCAAAGAACAAAAATAAAGCTACGAGCCAAGAGTCGAGCGATCAAATAGGCGATGAACTTTTTTAACAAAGTTACGTTGTAATAAGTGCAATAAATAATATTCTGTAATTACATCGCGCAATTATTACAGAATCGTCAATAATTATAAATATTATATAAAACATAGTACAGCTGCAGTCTCGATAAATATACAGCGCTGTCAAATATTCGTGCATCGTCTTTTGTCAGCAACGAAAAACGAAATACGAGAACAAAATAATTACGCAAATATTCAAAATAAAATTGGGATAGAGTAACGATAATAACAATATCGGTAAACTACGACGAAGAGATATTCTACCAACTGCAAAATAAAGAAATATATCTAAAAATATGAAATAACTCTTCACCGACCCTACTTCTTTGCAAATTCATCGTCAACCATAAACCAATATAACACGAGTATCCTCACCGATTCGTTATCCTCCCTCGTAAATTTAATTCGTCGAATGCGATAAAAATTCGATTCGAATAATTCGTTGGATAAGACAATTGTCGCACTGTGACGCGATTCTCTTTCTAGGAATGACGCGTGTTCGAGACAGGGAACGTTTCCAAGCGTAATTATTCCTCGAGAGGGAGATAATTCGACGAATTCGTGTAAGGCTATTCTTAATCCGGCTTATCCAGCGTACCTCTGTCCCCGGTCCAGAAACTTTACCGAGAAACCAACCCCTGTTCGCCTCTTTCGTCCCTTCTTCCAGTGGTTCGCTCTCGTTGGCAAATCTTCTCGAGTGTTAAGCCGCTGATCAGAGATTGCGACTGTTGCTGCCGTAACGGCAAGTCAATCACAAGAAACGCGCGAATTTATTAGGTCGAATTCTGGGGTATCAATGTTTGGCCAGCTCTCAGCAACTTCGAATAGCCTACGTCAACTCGTCGTCTGGCTGTTGTTTAAGCCACTTCGCAAGCTCTAACACGGTCGTGCAAAGCCTCGGAACGGTCGAGCCGGATCCCTCACAGCTGATTGTGTCCGACGATTACATCGATGATGTCGCAACCACGCGCGTAACTTCGTTCTTCGTACCAGGTCGCGTCACTTTATGTCGTCGTTTTATGACCGGGGGCTATATCGCGTAAAAATGACAGTCTTATGGAGTTTCCAGTTTGTTCGAGGTTTACCTTTAGATGCAGAGTCGTTGATAGGACAGCGGTCAATGTGCTTCTTAAAGTTAGTACAACTACAATTGCACAAGAATAGAAACACACCCGAACCAGCTGGCAGTTGAAACGTGCAACACAACAAATATCATAAGAAGACTAAAAAGGAAACACCCAATAGACCTCATAAAAGATATAACTTAGAAAAAACGAAGCTGGCACCCCGCTGGGAGCAGCCACCCACATGCTATGTATTTTTATTTCATTTTTTTTTTCTCACCAATAAGTTATAACACTTTACCAAATGTCCGCAAGGACAAATTGTAAAATAACCAAAATAAAATAAAAAAAAAAAAACCCAATAGACCTCATAAAAGATATAACTTAGAAAAAACGAAGCTGGCACCCCGCTGGGGGTAGCCGCCCACATGCTATATTATTTTTTATTTATATTTTTTTTTCTTCACCAACAAGATATAACACTTTACCAAATGTCCGCAAGGACAAATTGTAAAATAACCAAAATAAAAAAAAAAAAAAAAAAAAAAGAAACTACAATCGTAATCTGTACAAAGCGAGAAATTGGTTCTAATTTCTTAACAGAGTGATAAAACGATAAAATTTCTTGCGTTTTTGGTATCAGATGTGGATGTATGTATTTTCGTATGGATGTATTTTTAACACTTCATACGCAAAACGAAGTTACGATATTCATAATACGATATGTCTGGTAGCGTTTAAAATGCGAAATTCATAATACTTACGTTCGGTGACTCGTCCGAGTCTCTTTTACGGTATACCGTGAAAAAGCAAATTGCGTAAACGGTTTCTTTTTTTGAGCGATTTACGTGTAGCGAAGTTTTGCAGAAGTTTTTGGTTCGTGATACAAAATATTTACGTAACACGGTCACTTTCGATTCAACGTACGTACTTTGCGGTTATGTGTACATTTTTCATATCGAGCTTTTTGAAAATTCTATAGCCGTTAACCTTTTTTATCGAGATAATTCCAATCTAAAAGAAAGTACAGATAACATAATTTTCATTTATAGTAAACTAATTCTTCTTAATTAACATCGGAAGATTAGTGCTGACACAGGACCCAAATCTTCCTTCGATGTCGGTGGGCTGCATCCCTTCGGAAACTTTCCGTCATCAAACTTACATCTACGCCTTTCACGTGTAATCCAATCCATTGAGAGTTGACTGTTGATCGGCGTGGTCGAAGATCGAATACCTGTACGTTGCAGGTATAAAGTTCATTGTCACTTCTGGCCAATTTCCTTTTTTATTCCTTACATATTCCCTTACATGGTTTCAGTGTCTCCATCATAGTCGTTTGCTTTAATCCGAAGTTCTTTACTTAAAATCCAAGTATTTACCATCGTCTACGTAATTGCTTTTTTCATAGCTCTATTCATCTTGAAGCGAGTCTTACAAAGGAACAATGATATTGGAAACGTTCTGCCTTAACAGATCAATCGAGATGTCTAGGTCGAAAGTGACTAGGAATCGATGAATTAACAAAGTCATTACAGAACAGAAAAGTTACAAATGTGTATCGATGTGTTGAGATATGTATAATCTTTCGTGCTGGACTGGGCTAAATGCGTGTTAGAGTTACTTGTATGTGAGCATCAGTGTGTGGATACATGTGTGTGTAGCGTCAGAGCGCGTCCAGGCCTGAGTTGAGACAAAGGACGATTGGCAGTTGTTAAGAAGCGTCCAGAAGAGTCGGTTAGCAGTCGTCGAGTGTAGAGAAAGTGAGGAGACGCGTCCAAGTATGTATCGAAGAATATGTGAGAAATCCTTCTAGTAATAAATATAATATTATTTAAATATTACATCCCAGTGTATAGTCAATGTTCCTTCAATATTATTTCGGCACCAAAGATCCACAATTCTTAACACGATGAAATATAATACATACACGATATGAACTCATACGTATGATATAGTAATACCACTCTTCGATCGTTATACATCCTATTCGACGAATCGTCGCAAGATATGTATCACGAGTCTCTTCGCGCATTTACGTGAAAAGTACTTAAGACAGTAGCGAACATTCCTTCACCGAACTACCACGTTCTCCGACATTGAGGTAGACATAGACGAACACACACCGAAACGTAATAAACCCAAAAAGCCCCGAGAATGTTGTCGGTTGGCCCTCGCCAGTGACCCGAAGAATTAACGGAACCACGGACAATTTCAATAATCCCACCTACAAACGTAGCATACGAACAGCCAAACAATGGATACGATTCGACATGGCACAGGTTGATGTAAAAGGACGCTGCATGTTCGGCAGGGTTCCGATTACGTTCGCTGTAGATCGGTCCCGTAGAAATTCCCTGCGGAATTGCAGGTTCCCGAATGTCTACGCCTTTCTCTCGTAAGCCAGCGATGCTCCGCCCCTCGATGACTGGCAAGGAAGCTAGAGATGGGGATGGTAAGGATAAAACCGGCCCATGGTGACATAGGATGGCAAAGGTAGCGGTGAATTTTCGTCGGACGTCGCGAACACGAGTTTCGATGTCGGTGAGACCTCGTCAAAGCGCTCTCGCGCGACATTACCGGAAATTGCGGACACTGCCTTTCTCCAGTCGCCTGGATAGTCCAGTTGCGGCACGAAATGCATGAGTTTTGCGGCGAATTCGACAGCTTCTACGCGTACACGTGCAAAGGTCTATGCATGTGCAGTTGGCGCCTCCAACTTATACAATCGTCGCAAAAATAGCCTGACTCGATGTGTATACTGTGTCTGACTCGTGACTACATTAATTAAATATATGTTCTCTATCTTTGTCTGTCTGTCTGTCTGTTTATTCGTCCGCCTGCCTGTCTGTTTGTCCGTCTGTTTGTGTCTCTTTCTCTCTTTGTCTCTCGAGCTTTCCTTCTAACCGGCCGAATGTTCTCCACCTTTGATTGTCCATAAAGTTCCCATTGTGGCGGACCAAGCTGTCTCTGACACCGGAACCTCGTACCGCGCTGCGATGTTTGACGAATCCTTGTTGTTGGTTCGTTAAACACTGTGATCGTTCCTGGGATCATAGTACTTGGGACTTAACGCACGATGTTTCGACCACTCGTTGTTTCCTGTTTTGATTGGAAAATTATTTGCTACACTCGCTTTGATCTTAACGGTATTCGCATACAAAATAATTGGGATGGTTTTCTAGAAACAGGATTTACAAGATAAAATTGCGTCGAAAAGATTAACTTTACTTTTTTAACATTATTAGCAAAGTTTGAATCGATGATTTTAATGACTCTTTGAGAATTTTGCTTTCTTATATCTGCAAAATAAATATGAATTTGATAATAATTGAACTGTTTAACCAGAAAATATATTCGGTTATTTATATACACGACCTATGATATATAATGTATATTTGTAATAGATTTATAGACCTTTTTGTCTAAAACAATCCAAGTTGACGTTAAATTTTTAACAAACCTGTACGAATTAATTATATTTCAAATAAAATTGGAAATATAATCGAAATAAACGTAAATCGAGCCGTTTCGTATCGGTAAATAAGATTGGTTTTAATCGTTTCATTGAAAACAGATAATCGAAAATTAGACGAAAAGTTCAACAATCGCATATAGTGGAAATCAAAGTTTTAAAACTTTTAAAAAAAGACAAAAATACGTACTAAACGGTGCAATAACCTAATAAACCGGAAGCAGAAATACGATAATACGAACTTATAATGTCTTGACGGTAGAAAGGTTGCGATGTAACAGGAAATCTGGATCTCTGATAATAATCCTTTTATAGAATCTGTGTAATCGACGGCTACTTGCGATGCTAATTCCTTGTCCATCTGCTTTCTAATCGGATTTCCCGTTCGGCGTGAGCGAGAAGTTTGAACCACACTGACTCATAGCCGACTGCGACGATCCAACCTGCATTCCTGCTGAAATTGCTACCGTACCTTTTTCTTGCTGCCTGTCTTCCCGAGGACACACCGGAATTGCATTTGTAATACTAGACACTGACACCCTTTCACAATGGTCGGAGCGTCTTCCATTTCCTTTGGGATATTAACATCGGTTGGATGCATTATTAAATACTCGACGTCGTGAAGATCATCGCTCGAACGCGTGAATATATCGGCGACGTTGGTCTTTTAATTAAACGGAAATGAATATTGTATAAGGAGTGGGTCGCATGCCTCATTTAAATCATAGGTCTTTTCCCAGAGCAATTAGCTAAAAATAGGAAACAGGAAAATGAGCGAACCAAACGATGTTACATTTGCCGAATGATATTTTTTGTGCTTAGAGCAATTTCGTCTTTTTAAAAATGGAAATACATACATATTTGTTTGCATAGATCGAATATTGTCGTCTTTCTACGGAAAAAAGTATCGTTTAAAGCGTTTAAGGCGTTCCGATTGTATTTTCTGTGTTGGGTTGGCGGTAGATTATTTTATGAATATAGGAATAATTTTATAATCGACGAAGAGAACAATTTGTCTCTTCGTTTAAATTGTTTAAAACAGTAATTAAATTCGAGTCGAATGAATAGTTCGTATTACTACGCTTGTAAAGACGTGGCTTGTACGACACGTGTAACCCAATTTTCAAAAAACCAAATAAACACGTCGGATAAATGAACACGTAATTACATCTAATTTAACGTGATCATGTTTAGATAATTTATGACGAAGGAAGACCAATGTTTCATACACCAACATTATCTTTATCATCTTAACGCTAACTAACAAAGAATTAATAACTAACAAGTTCCATTCCCTTCGTATATTAAGAAATACCTGTCGACGATTCGTCAAAAGGGATCATCGTTATCCACCGCACCGGGATGAAATCCACAGCGTTGTATTAATTTGGTCGATTTTTCACGAGGGAAATCGCACGGTTATTTAGTTAGGCGCGCGTCGCTTGTACATACGCAAGATTAAAAGATTGACTGTCGACGCGAGCAATATCGTCGCGGATCGACGCTGATGTTTGGTTCGGCAAATCGTTCCGATGATAAAGCGTTGTAGATTCGACAGGCCGAAATTCCATGATCGATCGAAGCTTACTTTTCCACGGGGTGAAGCAGCGAGTGGCGTGGAAAAACCGGCGCAAGCATATACGCGTATATCGATTTGGTTCGCGCGCTCTTTCTTCTTCGACGTTTCCCACGTTTCTTCTTTATGCCTGGCCAAACGAGTATCGTTTTTACAGCGTCGACCATGGTAACGACCACGGTCCTCCAACGTTTATAGTAATCGTAATTCGACTTTTGCCATTTCTAGGTACTTGAACGCTGTGCGAGTGGTTTTCACGGAACGAATCCGCTCGATGGACAAGGAATGTCATAAAAACGAACGTTCCATAGACCGCGATGAAACACGTCTCTATTGTAATACTTTGCAATGCCACCCTCGCAACAAGCTCTTTATCGCTTGCCATAACGAGCTCGTATTCTCATTACGTTCGGCGGGTGCCACCGATCCGTTCCCTCGTTCGATTCCTCGTAATCCTCGATGCGCATTTAGGCAGGCAATAACGAAGAACGATTACGTACTGCGATTCTTCTTTCCTGGTAAATGGCTAATTCTGTTTTTGATTTCAATGCTGGCAACAACTCTTTTTATTATGTAGTTGCGAGCTGCATTTAGGAAGGTAATAAGAAAGGACATTTACTCGCTCTGACCACTCTTTCTGGTTTTCTCAACGATAGCAACTTAAATCTCTATAATCTTTTAAATATCTATCGTATCTATTGGATCTCATAGTTGCACAGAAATGCGCATTTGTTACATGCTGGTCCCTCGTGTGTTTGTTTTGTTTGTGCGATAGTTGCGATAAGATACGAATATTCAACGAGCGATGTGTTTAATGAATTACTGAATTATTAGATTCAATTTTTTTTATAGAAATTTAGCCATTATTTATTAGAAATATTATTAGAAATATAGCCATTATAGAAATGTATCTTCAGTCAATTATATCTTTTTATTTAACGTATCTCTGTCTTCAAAGAATAATGAAGTTTGCATGCATTGAAAGACAAAGAGAAGTTTGTTCTTGGATTTGAAATATCAGATAATACAAATATTAGAAAATTATTAACGGAATTTAGAGACGAAGAAGCGAAGAGATTCAATGCGGTTGAAAATGATAAACGAAGGACTCGGACTCGGAATTACAGACTCGGATACGTGTGCCGCATTACCACGGAAAAAGCGTAATGACGTAATATGTATCTATAAATGGCACAATGGTAAAAGAATACGGTCAAAGAAGTACAAGCTGAACTAAAAAATTAAAACATTTACCTGACTCAAAGTCAAAGAAGATAGCATATAGTATCCTTACGAGAAATGTAAGAATAAAGAAAAGAGCGCTACCAAGCTGTTAATTCAAATGGAACAGATTGAAAGCGAAAAAAAAAGCTGAATTTTATACATATTCCGTTTGAAGTTATCAACGAGACGATCGTTTGAATAATCTTCTTGAAAAGATTTAATTCCTGAAATAATTTTTCAGAAGGATTTAATTCCTTGATCTATATTCATCTCGACGTTTCCTTCGTTTCCGATGTAATTCGACAATTTGTCTAATAAAAGTCAGCGTCTGCATATTTATCATGGATTTGTAGGCCAATTTTCAATAAAACTGCTCGATTGATAAATAAACCCGATGGATTAATAAATAATACGAAAAGTAAGAAAATTATTCGATAAATAAAAATTAGATCAATCGTAAGTTCGTCTCATTGCCAGACTATTTCGCCGTTACTACGATACAAAATAAACGATCGTGCTACAAATTATCGTTGTTAAATTGTTTTGCCAGTGAAAAAATTCGAAATCTCGATCGATCTCGCTTCCTCTTAAAATTTCATCGTTTCGAACGACTGTCATCTTCTATCCGCTTTCGCATCATCCAGAATCAAAAGCAAAGCCGAAACTCGAGCAAAGCGGACACAGTCCTGCGCGACTGCTCGCGATGGATCACCCATAGCGACTCTGGTCCATACGAGCAGGTAAACAAACACGAGGTTCGCGGAAAGCGAGCACGCGATGGAAGGCGGCCGAGAAAAGGGAGAGAGACAGCGTGGAACGCAGGAGGGAAATGCCCCGGGGTGGCTGGTGCGCGGGCGCGGCTTTGCGGGTCAGAGTGCGCCGGGTATATAACCGGGCGGTTGCCGTCGTCCTTTAGTCTTGCGCTTATCGTCGTCGCGACGACCCGCTCGAATTTGATAACGACGCGGTAGTCGCACGCTCGTGATCGCTTCGTTCCGAGAGGTCGTTTCGCTGATGGCGCGGAGTGCATTTTCTGTTCGGTGGTTCCGCTCGTGAGGGCTAAGGTTTCGTTCGTTCGTATCGATCTTGATCCTATCGGAACGAGTTTCCTTTACCAGAGAACCGACATAACGATCTGGTACCACTGGTTATACGTATTTTGTTGCACGAGGATTATACAATTTTTTCGAGTGACGCTTGTACATTTGTAAACGGTGCGTCAACCTGTTGTAACTGTGTAACGCGGTCGTCTCTGAGGCGTGTAAACAGAAGTCTGTCGGGCGTCGTGACACGAGACGAAAGTGTCGTGAAGAGGTAGGACGAGCTAAACGGTTGTAACGCTTGTCAAACCGGTTTCTCGACGGGAAGAAACGTGGATCTCTAGTACTGTTCCATCGAGGGTAGAGGAGACTGAAAACTGGATCACGTTGCAAAGGGGCTGCAGCCAGAGATTCGTCGACCTTCGGGTGAAATGTCGCGGGAGGAAGGAGCGTGGAAATCGAAGGGTGCGAAAGGAGGAAGAATGCAAAGGCTCGAAGGGTGAAACGGAAGCGAAGAAAGGAAGGAAAGGAGAAGAAAAAGGGGCGTCACTGCAGGGAATTCGAGGGTTGTGCGCGCCTCCGGCCAGATACCACCGCTTGTATAGATCTATATGCATAGGAAAGTCGCGGCGATAGAAGTAGCCCGGACACGATGGCGTGTATCTGGGTCATACAGCCGTCCTCTCTCTGGCGCGCGGGTGTGTACCCGCGTGTTATCGGTGTCGCCGCTGGTTCTCCGTAATTTTAGAAGATTCGTTCGTCCAAACGAAAAGAAGATAGGATCGTGAACTGGTCGTGAGAACGAATGCGTCTATAATTAAAAAGGAAGAAACGAGAGAAAGAGGATCGCGCGTTGTTCTCCGGCTCGTCGACACGGTGCGTCGATATCCTCCCGTGGTGTTACATCGCGATTCGGATCAAACAGCCAAATCGCCAAGTCAACGAGTCGACTTGGTTGGTATCTTTCGCCTCGTCAGCGTCTCTGTACGAAGAGGTGCATCGAGCATCAAATGCTCGTGGAAACGGGAAACAGGCAGCATACACGAAGCATCGTGAAGAAGGATCTTGGACGTCGATATTCGCGAGAGAATTAGCGCAGAAACGGTCAGGTTGAAACACTTGGGGAGAACGCTTCGTTGCCACGAGTGGTACACGGTTTCTCGACGGACGAGATCCACGGAACCGATGCACGCAAGCTCGTTTCGACCTCTTTGCTCGTGCAAAGGGTAGTGTATCGTGGTGATCGCGGTGGTTCGAACGAAACCCGTATCGGCCGGTTGTTTCGCCCGGTCGCCGGAACCGATCGGTAGAATCGTTCGCGTAGGTCTTGCAACGCGTCGTCGGACAACTCGATCCCCGTGACCGTAACGAGCTGTTACATCGTTACAGCTGTGCAAGTGGCGAGGGGGTGACACGGGGAAGAACGCGACCGACGGGGTCGGGGACAATCCCGCGGGGACAATCTCGACCGAACGAGCACCATGCGAGAACTATTATCTGTGGAAGAGCAATCAGTTTGCGCGAAACCCGTTTCTCTTTAGAGCGGACACATCGGACGTGCCGGCTCGGTAAATAATGAACCTCCGCAGTCATTTATCAAGCTCGCTACGAGGCCCACCAATGCTCAAAGTAGTCTAGTCGAAGTAAATGGAAGAGTGGAACGCGAGCCACGGACAGGTAGTATCGCGCGCGCCACCGCTTCCTGCTGGATTTCGCTAGAAAAACAGAAAAGATAAAACCTTCGAACCCCTGTTGCCTGCTCTATCTGTCGGTCTCGATCGATCGTTTCGTGATCGCGTGGCGTTCGCTAAAATGGAACGTTTACTGCTTTAATTACGAACAATCACGAGGAACAGGTCGTGACAAAAAGCCCTGTTTTCGACTTTCGTGTCCCCCCGATTCTACGCGAAAAAAGAAAAAAAAAAAAAAAAAGAAACGAGAAAATATCCGGTCGATGTCGTGGTCGTTGTCGTTGAGGTGTTTGAGATGCGATCAGCGATCGAGTCGTGTGACGGTGAACGGTGGATTCGTTCCACGAGGATTTATCAGCTCGGTAGATAGCGGCGTATGAGAGCTAACTTGGCTCCATGAGAGTGATCATTCCCGACGATCGCGGCAGAACGTTTAGCCTGTTTCGCGCACCAGTGTAGTTCGCGTTTTGTGAATCATGAGACGACGAAACAACGGTTGCTGTTGCCACAACAGCAAGAGGGCCGGTCGTACCGGGTGCAACGACTCGGAGGGAAACGAACCGCCCGGTTGGTGCATTTACGCGACAGTCGCTTTGGTTGCCGTTGGTTGTTACCTGAACGCGTTAGGTGGTGATTTCGTGCACGACGATATACCCGCTGTGGTGAGAAACAAGGACGTGCTCGGTCAAACACCGTGGACTAGTATTTTGAAGGACGACTTCTGGGGGACCCCTATGCACGATATCAACAGCCATAAGAGCTACAGGCCTTTGACGACATTGACGTTCCGGTGAGTCAAAGTGCTTCTTATATGAATTTTTCTTTCTCCTTGTGGTTCACGATGGTTATTAGATCAATAACGTTTCGCGAGCGCAACGAACGCGAGCGTTGTAAAAATTTCAAAATGTGTGTTCAATTTTTGTACTTTGGCGACCTTGAACTCTACCGTGTCATAGGTTATCGAACTCGTCTCTACAGTCGTCGATTTCCTACTAGTTCTAAAAAATAACGGAATTTCGTTCTCTCTGATTTTCCTCGCAGGTCTGTCATTTTTGCAACAAAAACAGCGGGAATTAATAGCGCGAAAATTCTATATAATTAAACTATAGTTTCGACGTTCTTGATAATATAACGATAATGCGAGATTTTGTCATACAGAATTACAAAAGTAGTGAAAATAATCAAATGGTATTTTTTTCATAGAAATTTTATGGATTTTCAAAGGTGCATTTCTGTAGATTCCGATGCTTTTCTTTCGTACAGTGTACGTTTTACTTAAAATTTGTTCGTACATCTTTCATTTCGATCGCTTTCGTACAAAATCCATATCTTGATTGTCAATAGTTCTAGCGTTCAGAATAATTTGAGACAATTACACGCGACATTAAACTTGTTTCTCGCTCTTTAACGAGTATCAAGATACAGTGTACGTGCACACGAATAATTATCATAATCGAAGTCGACGCGAATACGTTAACTTTCCTTTGGTCGCCCAGAGCAAGTTCGAGCGTTCTCACCTCGCCGAAGGAGATTATACGTTGAGATGTTAGATTATACGTCGGTGTTTCTTATCCTATCCTTAGCAACATAATTTCTGTCACCGCGATAATTAGTCTCACGCTATCTTCCCCAGACGAATATTCCGACTATTTTCGAAACGCGAGCACTTTCTCGTGCAAATAAAGCCATTAAAAAAGAAGAAAAAAGTAATCGCAAGATCGGAAACGCGAGGTCGATTAAAATCTCCGCAAGTGGCTCGCGAGCAGCATGGCAATCAGCGCCGGTATTATTAAAACGAATTCGCCGTGCGCCATTCCTACAATTAGTAGACACTTCGCTTGGTCCACAATTAAAGCTGCTGACTCAAAATAAACCGCTGTGAGCGTGCTCGTTCCGTTGGCTTATCGCGAATGCAATAATTACACGTTGTAAGTTTCGTTGCAATTTCTTTTTCGTCGCTAGCCAAGCCGGTATGAAGCGCGATCGCGCGAAGATGATCATTCTTACGCGACGTTTTAAGGAAGTCCTGCGTTCGCAGTCACTGCAAGCGCGTTTTAAATGCACCGCGTTCAAATGCATTAAAACGTATTTGAAGCTTTTGGCAAAACAATCGCAAATACAACGTTTCTTTAACTTGTTTCTAGAGATTTGTATTTCGTAATCTTCGGAAAAAGTTGTACAACATCCAATTCTGTCACTTAAATTCGTTGTACAACGTTGGATTTATTCGGTTCGTCCTTCATTTTAATTAAATACAGCCTGTCCAGCTAATTCCGTCGTGTCCTCTCTGTAAAGACATTAAGGATGAATCCGACAGATGTAAAACTTGCAAGTTTTATTCGTTGATGCTCCAGGAGAGCAAAGGGACTTTATCGCTGACAGCGATTAATGAGACTACGTAGGAAGATTGTACTCCAGTTATTTATGAAAGCTCGTAGGTTGAGGCTAGGTGGAGGAATATGTGTTGGATTGTCGGAGAGTCCTTTGTCTAGACATTTGCAGTCCATAGTTTACGAAATAATTAGTAGTAAGCATAAACGTGTTATATTCCAAGCGAATATCTGCGCGTTTTAAAATAGCAAAGAGAAAACCTAACTATTTCTCGATTAATTAATCGCCTCAACTATATACGACCTGCGTTCACCCGTGAGGAAACAAACAGAGGAAGAAACGAAACGACGCTTTTCGCTAGCGTAACCGTAACACCCCGTAACCATAGAGTCGCGTAATCACCTCGTAAGACGTCGCGATACCATCCCTGGATAGACACGACATCTGTAACGGACAATTTCTCGAGCGGTTCCGTGTCCGTATATCGATTCGCTGGTTCCGAATGGCGAACGGAAAATTGCGGATGCGTGTCCGGTATAGCAGGATCAAGCGCCGTATGGTCGTCGCGTATAGTCCGCGTTGCGGCGGCGGTATGGTTACGGGATGGGTGACAAGAACCTGATCACGAGAAGCTGGTGGGCACACCGGCGCGTTACAGCGTATCCTGTAAACGCGAGCAGACCGCTCGCTTTCCGCCTAGCGCCGATTTGATGCATGGATACCAGTTTGCCACACTCCGCGCGCAATACTGCATATTGGCTGGTATTGGGCGATCCATCATACCGCAAGACACCGGCACATCGCTCATTCGCCTTAACGCTCCAGATGCCGTTGCCAACTTCGACGTGGAGAGACGGCTGGCCTCGTACATTCTGCCGCTAGAATGAACGCGGCAGGAGGGGCGACGTTTAGGGGTGGAAAAGGGGCGGGACGAGCGGCAAGGGGTTAGCATTGCACTTCCGTGTTTCGCGCGTTGCCGGAAGTGGAACGCATCCATAATTCCGGAGGCTCTAAGACGAGAAGACTACGGCTGCCGGCGGGTGACGGTTCGTTCGTCTTGAGATTACGGGATATTAACGATCGGGAGCTGGCGTCGTTTTCGGGTAGCTTGCACGAGTGCCTTCTCATTGTTTTGTCCGTAATTATTTTTTCAAATAGATTTATCGTGGATTTCGTTCAGCAACGTCTTTGTTTTGTTACCAACGTTCGGACGTTGGCGTGTTAAACGCAGGGCCGAAGATAAGAAAGTTTCGTTGTTTTCTACGGCACAATGCGAGTTTCTACAGTTGCTAGTCACGGGCTATGGTCTTTACGGCTGTTGTACTTTCAACCGCTGGGTTTCGTACGTTTTGATCGTTGAACTGCAGTGTGAGTAGCAGGTGTTTCGGTTTGAGGCGAATTTCACTGAGAGTAGGTTTGTTTGGTTTCAATGACAGATTATCCTACGTTGCGTTTTCTTCTCTGTTTCTATATATCCGTGTTGGTATTTCCAACATGGTTATTACTATATTTCATGCATTTTATCATTCGCTTAACAACTAGCTAACTTCGAAACAAACGTCGTACTACGTACACGCTCAGGCAGAAATGTTTAATATTTCTTAATAATAAAACTAAAGGCAACGAGGATATTTATTTTGCTTAGTTTAAAACTTAAAACTTGAAACGACGAAGGAAACTACGATGATCATTTCCACCGAAACAGTTCCAACCCGATTAAAGCGAAATGAGAAAATCCAACTTTAAAATATGCCACAAAGTCGGACATTCTCCGAAGGTTTAAGTTCATCTAAAAACCGGACGGCTGATGACTCTTGCGCTTCTGAAAGCACGAGCTCGTTCACGTGGCAACTGGAACGCGCGTCCAGAAAATACTAGTAACCAGAAAAAGAGTATAGCGTATGTTTATAATTACTCTTTTCATATCTCGCAGGGTCTGGTGTCGATTACTCTCTTTCGGTTCTAGCCGTAGGGCTGTACACGGGTCAAAGATTCCGAACAATTCAGTTCCTTCGCGTGCCAGTAACTTCGCCTACATTCATACACGTACACATAAATACATATGCATGTTTCATTCGCTGTCTTTTCCTTGTTATTCTCCATGCCTTTGATCCCTTTATTGTAGAGAAAACTTCGACGACGCTTAGAATATATTTTGCTTTTCAGAATTTCGATTTCTGTAGAAATGAAAACGTATCGACGATCCGGAAAATTCCGAGTGCAAGCTGGTTGACCCGTACATTTCACGCTCGCAATTCCCCCAGCAAAGTATCTCAGGGGTTTCCGAACGTTTCTCGCTAAAGCGGTCATCAACTCGGCTACGTGTAATGCACGGGCGCGCGCGTGTTTGCACGATTACGCTTGCCGTACGAACATGAAAACCACCTTTCGCAGATTTCTGACCAACGAAACGAGAATATCTCCCCTAAACTCTGGTTCGATAACATGCGATTTGGTAGAATCGATCCCTCCGCATGAGAAACGAACTATTCCAACTTCGTTTCACGTAGCAATCGTTCGTCGAATTGACTTCTCCGCGGTGTGTGAGCGCCAAATAGTTTTAGGCCTTAAGCCCAGTGTTGCCGAGCAATTGCCACGAGTATGTTTTCCTAGTAAAATAAGGCGATTCTTCGACTGAAGTAACTTGTCATAGCGTTATTATGCGGTTCGATTAATGTTCTCCTCGCATTTTATTGGATTAGCAACTAAGCGATTGCGGATACTGCCATTAGGTGGTATTGACGAAATCCGCAATCACTTAGTCGTCACATAAAATATATAACTTAGAAAAAACGAAGCTGGCACCCCGCTGGGGGAAGCCACCCACTATATTTATTTTTATTTTATTTTTTTTCACCAATAAGATATAACATTTTACCAAATGTCCATCAGGACAAATTATAAAAAAACCAAAATAAAACTAAAAAAAAAAAACGTAGTCGTCGATCTAATAGTACTATTTAGTACGGTAACCAAAGAAAGCGTTCGAATAATATCCGAAAGAAGAAAGAAACTTTTTCTCAGTAAATTATGCGTTATTTTGAAATTTTTGATCTTGGAAACGTTCACGACGATTGGACGACCGCCTGCACGATATAAATAAAAGTTCGATAGCAAAGAAAGGAGAACTACGATGCAACAGAGAATCTAGTTTTCATACGTTTCATACTCTTTAACTGTAAGTTATAATGTTCTTTCTTATAAAGTTGAAAGTCACGATGATCCGATACGACGATGGCAACCTAATAATACTGTTTACGCTAAACATCAAAGCTTCCAGAATTGCCTGCACTTAGTCTTCGTTACGGTAGCATATGTTGCGTGTGGTATAAAAGAAAAAAATCGTGCAAGCCTCATGAAACATCGGCTTGAAATATTGCGGCGATTTTTATCTTTGCTCAACGTTGTCTCGTTTAATAATTTAAGCTCTATTTACTAATATTACGCTGCGCGTATTTTGCCGAGTACGCTGTACTATATCACACGATAATGTTTTATAACACAGCGTGCGCAATTGAGCATGGGGCAATCTTCGTGTAAAAATAAATTGAGAATAATAGAAATTTCTTTACCTAGGGCTCCGTCTCCGGGGAAATCGATTTTAAACGGTTTCCGAGTATAAATATATTTGACTGTAACAGCGAATTTAATTTAAAAAGCTAAAACACGTATTAGTATTAGAAAAAGTAAAAAATTTAGACTTTTATTGTGCTATTTCTACGGAGAGCGAGAAAGGTTCTACAGACAGTGAAGAAGAACGAGAAAGTCAGGCTCAGGCTGTGAAACAGTTTCAACAATTTTAAAAATAAACCTACGATTATGGACTTTTCGAAAATTCGAAGTGAACGCAAT